>NC_079498.1:11475546-11665602 GCF_030052815.1 Hevea brasiliensis
AAGGGTGTGACACCTTGAATACAGGAAACTACATTTTCTTTTCTTATTATTTTAAGCTATTATTTACCCATAATTGTTCATTTACGATCAATGAAGATGAAGCTGATTTTAATGTACTATTTTGCTTGGCTTTTGAAATGATGGATGCTCAAAGGGCTGTGATCATGTGGGTATTAAGCTTGAGAACAATTGTACATAACAAGTTTTTCACCCTAGTGCTGGATTATATGTAGTATAATTACAAATGTAATTGATCATGCTAGATGTATTTGTGTATTGAAAAACAAAGATTTTTTTTTTTTTTGGATATGGGCTATTTTGATAATTTTTTGCCATCAACAAAGAATTAGCGAGAGATTACAATATAACATTAACATAAATTAACAACGGATTAATGATGGATTGAAAACTTATTTAATGACAAATTAGTGACAAATCATCGACAAAAAAATTGTTATTTGATTTCATACATCAAAGATGAATTGTCTGTGGTTAATTAGTGACTACTTTAATTGTCTATCGCTAAAATTTAGCTATGATAGTATTCTCAATTTCAAACGTTGTTCTATTAATGGAAGTCGAGTGTAATGAGATTAAAACCTCACAGTACAAAAAATCAATTAAATAATTGGGCAATTTGTGTTTAATGTAATTTTATCTCTAGGAGATTAGTGATCTAGTGCTAAATTGCCTTAAAAAGTAGTAATACTAGTTTTTGTTTTAATAAACAATAATTTTTATAAAATTTAGCATGAGTATGTCCAACTAAAACCGAGCCAATAGGCCACCCTAATATACCCAACCTAAGATATCGCATGCCAACTGAAAAAACCTGGAAGGAGAGATACAGACAACCAAGACACATCTATATAGACCTGTAAGAAAATATTCAAATGTCGGTGCTACTTTCGGGAAATAGTTCTTCTAATTTTATTGTGGAGAATGGCTTTGAAATTAGAGGATACTTAGGAATCATCTTCGAGGAAACTTGTTGCATTGTAGGCCGAGATTTGGGATTGATACGCAAGCATGTAAATGCTAACATGGTAATGTAGACAACATCCTCTGCAACTTGATTTTGAGGAAGTGGAAGACGCTGGTCAATCACATCCTTTAACAATTTATGATGATCATTCAGTGATGAGGAAGATGCTGATGACCAAAGAGATGAGATGAGGTTGCCTGGATGCTTTCCCATTACTAACTCCAGTGCTATCACCCCAAAACTATCCACATCACATTTTTCTTTCACTTGCATTGTGTAGGCTAATTCTGTAAAACAAAAAAAGGGTGCAATTATGCTTAATGATATATTCACTTATATAGTAATATTCCTAATAATATTATGGCTAGAAATCACTAAATCAAAACATTCAGAAAATTCAGATGTAATTTTTCATTATTTCTTAAATTAATTCAAAAAAGAACAAAGCAGACTAATCCACAAAATTCATAATATGGAAATAAAGTGGACCCTTAATGCTTGTGTGTGGCCATAAATATGAATTTGATAATGAAACCAAGGCACATACCTGGAGCTGTGTATCCAAAGGTACCAGCAAAGGACGTTCTGTTGGAAGAGTTAGGCAATAAAAGCCTAGCTGTGCCAAAATCAGATACATGAGGCTTGTATTTTGAATCCAAAAGAATGTTGTTGCTAGAAATGTCCCGATGAATGATTGGAAAAGGGCAATTATGGTGCATATAAGATAACGCATTGGCCACCCCTTTGATAATATTTAGCCTTCCGATCCAATCCAGTTCTGCTACTTGCTCTTCACTTGTTAAAATGCTTCTCAAACTCCCCCTTTCCATGAACTTGTTGACCCCACAAGCTCAAAGGAGCATAGATTTTGATGATACCAAAACTCAACTAGAATCAAACTAACATTGTTTTAAGTGTTGTGCATCTCAAAGAAAAAGACACAAGGATTTCATGATGGATTCGTGCTTCTGAAGAAAGGATGACATTCTAAGGATAACACAGGACGAATCAAAGGAGATAAAAGAAGAAAAGGTTACCTTCTAAGGCTGCATTGAAAATCAGAATTGAAGGTACATATAGTATAGAAATTAAGTTTTATTGATAGGATTACTTGTGAAAAGAATTGAGGAGTAAAAGTCAATGATACTTATTTTCAATCCCTCAAAAGATTTTTCTTTTTAATATCATTATTGGCCTAAAAAGTATTTGACTATGATTTGGTGTAAAATTTTATAGCTTTGAAAGTTATGCTGAAAAGTTTTTCTGATATGCTAACTGGTTTGCTACTTATTTTAGTATGCTAACTGGTTTGCTATTTTCTCAAGTATGCTAACTGTCTCAACTCTGCACAACATCACAGAAAACGACAAAATAACGGCTATTTTCTTGAAATTTGTATCTGTAACGTTCAAATGAGTTCTCCAACGGTAAAAAACGTTCCAAAGCTATAAATACACCTTCCTTTGGCCATTTTGCACTCAATGAAAGTCTCTCCACTGTTCAAAATCATAAAAGCTTTCATTCAAAGTGCTCAAAGTGTTTTTATTGCTCATCATTGGCTTACCTACTCATCTATTCTTTATAGCTTCTGTTGTATTGAGTGAGAGTGAGTTTTAAACATTGTCGCAAGGGATTTTGCGGTCGCCTGGACGATCACTCACCGAAGTGGGAAAGAGTGACGAGTCGCCACCTTAGTTTTGAGGGAAACTAAAGAAAACCATTTGGGAAGATAAATTAAAATGAAACCACTTCAAGGCAGAGATTCTAGGTTCGGGGTCCGTAAACGGGTGGGGAAGGTGTTAGGCACCCCACCTCGTCCCTTAATAAGGGTGAGTAGATTTAATTTCTCATTCTTCATAAATTAGTTAGGAGGGCTTGAATGGAAATGTCAATCCTTTTGATAAAAGGAATATTTGATTTTTCACTAATTTGGATTACCCAGATACATAAGTAAATGAGACAACCTTAGTGAGTTGACGTCGCGAATCATGTTTGGTTTTGGGATTATTTTGCGTACAGGTTAAGATTTGGTGTGAGAATCAGATAAGAACTCTCCCCCGATCTCTTTTAAGTTATTTATTAGAATTCTGATTGGAGATCGGATAAGAATCCTCCTCCGATTTCTTTTAAGTATTTATTAAAATTTTGAGTTGAGACCGGATAAGAACTCTCCTCCGACCTCTATTTAACGTTTATTAAAATTTTGAGTTGAGACCGGATAAGAACCCTCCTCCGACCTCTATTTAACGTTTATTAAAATTTTGAGTTGAGACCGGATAAGAACCCTCCTCCGATCTCTATTAAATAGTTATTAAAATTTTGAGTTGAGACCGGATAAGAACCCTCCTCCGATCTCTATTAAATAGTTATTAAAATTTTGAGTTGAGACCGGATAAGAACTCTCCTCCGATCTCTTTTAGATTAACAGGAGCCTGAAAGGGCGTTTAGATCTCCCGAATTTTAATTTCAGCTACATGTCATAAGAGCCTAAAACTAAGGATTCTGGCATTCAAAGATGCTGGGGATAAGGCTTCTTGATACCTTGTAACTAAACGGGGGATACTAGACTTGATTTACCGACCTTCCTAGTAGTCATCTTACCAATACCTATTAATGTCCGATCTATTCTGCTTCGTTTACTTTGGTTTTATTCCACTTTATGGCATCTTGCCGAATTGCCGTTTACGTCAGCCTAATAGTTTGGCTATTTTCCTGACATGTTATTCAGGCTCTCTCTTTTAAAAGAGACCCTTAAGTTGCAGTTACCTACGTTTTACCCAACCACTCACACGCCACTATGAGCTAGAAAACTTGCATTCAGAAATGATGAAGATTAATAAAATGATGGACTAATCACTAAAGAGATAACTCAAGAGTAACATTTTTTTGGGGTCCTTTTGCACAAAATGAACTTGGAGAAAACCGCGTACGAAAGAAGAACAAAGAAAGTGCGAAATGTAAACGTAAACACTTAATGAAACAACAATATGAGCTCTTACCTGTAAGGAGCCAAATCTATTGAAATAACTACGGGGTGGCAAATAGTGATAAGATGGCGGACTGATTAGCCTGAGGGCTGATGTTCGTCGTGAACTGAAGGGTGCTTAGCTAAAATGCAATCAGATTAAGATAAAAACCGAGTGAAATGAAGTTGAGCTTGGACAACAGGAATGAAAACAGAGATGATAAAGGGCTGAAAGTGAGAGTGTGACCAGATAATGAACAAACTGAAAATGTAGAGTTCCAGTATTCAGAATCCTTTTCAAGAAAAGAAAACTTCAGAAAACTAGTTTCAAAAGTCTTTCTAATCAACACTTCTAAGTAGCAGAATAACAAACTGAATGAAGTTTCAGGGTTGTTCCGCTATAATAACCACCTCTCTTTTTTTGCCCGTCCTTGAACAGTTTTTCATGCAGGTATTTATAAGAATCGGGTGTTCCCCGTGAAGGGTCAGGATTTATTTTGAGGGAGATGGAGGGTCAAGATTTCGAAGGACATGATCGGACGTTCAGGAATTAAAGAGAATCAAAATGAATGGCTGAGATCACTCTTCAGAATATTTGTCCTTTTCTTCTTCCAATCTGATGGTCCCAAATCTTCTTGTCCAGAACGATCTGAGGGCTGGGCATAAAAGGGGCCAATCTTGTCGTCTTCCTCTTTTGATCCAAGGGTTCCGGGTTTGTCCTTACCAGTGAGATCAACGGTGGGGATTGGGATGTCTGGATCACATGACATACCACACGGCACTGTCGACGTGCGGGCGATTCTTAGGCGTGTGGTGGAGATCTCATCTGCCATGCTTTAACTACCTCGGCTCTGATTCTGACGATGGTTATTTGGGATTTGTCTTATTCTTTTTGTCTTCCGATCTCTCCCCCTTCTCGATATTCTTGACACGCTCCTATTCCGATCTCTCATGCTGATCTCCTATCTTCCGATCTATTATTCCGATCTTTCTCTTTCTCAGGTCCGGTCTGGTCAAAGCATTAATTGCCCCTCGATTCCCGAAGCGTCCGCTTCGTTTTCTGCTCAGCAATAAATGCCCATTTTCCCCCTATATATACCCCTGACGACAGAGACATTTCCTTCATCTGATTTTCCTCTCTTCCTTCTTACTTTTCCAGTTCATTGCTCGTGATCGTTAAGCCATGATTGTGGTTTTTGATCCCTCTCCGATGGACTTCCTTATTCCTCGACTGAAAATTTACGACCCCGGTGATCGCATAACCTTGTCTGATGATGGTGAGAGAACCGGGTTAATTGACCGACCTGGATTGCGGACCTTGACCGTGCCGATCCCGAGTTGTTCAACTGGCATAATCGGCAAACTGATTTTGGCCGAGCAAATTGCTGATGCTCCGCTGACCCTTGGCGGTTGCTTCCTCAAGTTCATTCGACTTCTCACCACATTGAGTGTTCCGACAGCGGTTTCCTTCCACATTGGGTGTTCCGACAGCGGATTAAGCTTCCGGTCGGCGACATCCTTGGGATCAGTTATAAACTTGGGACTCTTTAGATAGGATGTTCCACCGGTCTCTAGAGATCGCCCGAATGATGTAATCCTTTAATGTAATCAGATCTCTAGAGATCGCCCAAATGATGTAGTTAGACCTTTATTGTAATCCGATCCCTAGAGATCGCCCAAATGATGTAGTCCGATCTTTTGGAAATAAAAATCTTGTTTCTCAAATTATTATCTTATTGATTGTTTTCCGATCTCTGATATATTTGTCCGATCTGGTTCCTAACAAAACGACTCTTAACTAATCCTTAATTCAAAATATTCAACTTATTATGCCGATCTCCAGTTAACCGATCTCGGAATGTTCGAGAGACGTGTCAGAACAGCTGGCGAATCCCGTTAATCGATGCACTGCCTGGAACCTCGTGAGCATTAAATGCTCGGACTAGTATAAATAGGGGTGGGGGGTTAGCCATTTGCTCCTGTATGTCATTTCAGTCTCTCGCTCACAACTTCGAAGTTCTCTCGTTTCCTCAAGTTCTTCTGACGCCGATCAGACTCCGGTAAGGACTTTGATCTTCTTTTTAGTTTAAGTTCTTTATTTCTTTTGAAAATGAGCGGTGCCGAAGGTCAAAGAGCGGCGAGCCCTCCTTCCATTCAGTTCTCGTGGTCGTCTGACGAAGAAGAGGTGGTCGGGCCAAGCGCACAACCAGAACCTCCTAGGGTCTCCGTTCCAGCTCGGGGGCGGATCGTACCATCAAGGCATGCACCTTCTTCAGGGAGAGAGGCTCTCCCTATGGATGAGCTGCCATCGATCTTGCAAAAGTCCGATCTACAATCGTTTAGCCAGGAGTACAATATTCGTCCTGATTCATATGAACTTATCCGGTGCCAAGGCTATCACCGAGCCGATTACTTATTTTAAGAGAATGACATGGTTATGGTATACGAGGAACAGTTAAAGGCCGGTCTTCGGTTCCCTCTGAATGACTTCTACAAGGAGGTCCTAAAACTTCACCGAGTGTGCATTGCTCAAGTTCATCCTAACTCGTGGCGGATCTTGTTAGCCTTCCGAGGCTGTCGTGCGAGCTAAGGGAATCGGACCTACGGCTAAGGTGTTCGCCGAATCAAGATAGGCTAACTTCAGAAAGGACGACGAGCATCGTTCTTTCAGAAGCCTCATTGTGGGCTCTTTACCGATCGCCCTCCTCCCTTAAGAATTGGAAGAACCGCTTCTTTATTACGAGGAGCAAAGATCCGAGCCGCTGAGGACTTCCCACATGTGGTGGCACCGGGGCCCTTGCTTCCGGCGCATTACCACGAACCGGGAGGAAAGCTTAATAGTGATGGATCTGAAAAGTCGCCGCCACTCAAAAGTATTCTGTTTGGATCACGATGCTAGAAATTTGCACCATTGGACCATTCAACTGCTCACCGGCCAAGACCGCGAACTCCCGCTCTCTGACCTCGGCATTGGTATTTTCTATATCTCAGATCTCAGGACCTTAGCGATCTCACTGACCTTTTCTTTGTGCAGGTATGGCGAGTGGTGAAGGTTCCAGGAAGCGGAAGAAAGAAAGAGAGATTTCCCGGAAAATAAAGGAGATGAAGCGTTCGGAAATGCTTCGAACACCCGGTCATGAACCTAGGGAGGTACAAGGTGACCCGCCCCGCCTGAGCCGATCAGAAGCGATCCGATCTCCTCCTCGGCGAAGAGCGGCTCCACCTCCTCCAGCTGCTCCAAGCACAGAAAGGGGGCCTACTCAAACTTCTGGGAGGACCTCTTCTCGTCGAGCTCAAATGCTGATCGAATCCTTGAAGAATAACCGGACTGTTTGGGAGAACCCCGGTTTTGCCAAAGTCTTGGGGTCTTCCATCTGTCTTCAGGAGGATCGGGACAGGCTATCCCCGGACAACCTTGACGATATCTTGACTCGATCCATGAGCCTGAACGTGGAGTGTCTGGTGAACCAGACCATAATTCGGGAAAAGGCTCATCGCCTGGGTAAGGAGGTCGAGAAGAAGAGTCGAAGTGGCTTCCTCTGATCCCAACTCTTATTCGCTCAGAATTACATCTCTCAAGTTGAGGGGCGGGCGAAGTTCTATGAAGACAGGCTGGCCGAACAGAATCATATTCTGGCTGAAAAGGATCGTGCTCTCGAGGAAGTCCAGGCGCTCCAGGCCAATGAAGCTTCTCAGGTCGCTCAGCTTATTGAGGAGCTTAAGGCGAAAGAAGAAGAAATGGTGACGGGAATAGCCGGTGCCTATGTGAATGCTCACAAGGACCTCTTGGCCGAACTCCAGAAACGTTACCCTGAAGAGGACTTCTCTTGGATGGCCGACCTGGCTCCCGGGGACGAGGGTGAAGATAGTGAGGAGGAGGCCGAGGGTGAGAGAGAGAGTGAGCAAAATGTAGATCAGGCTGGGGGTGATCCCCCAGCTGAATAACTTGTACAAATTTTATAATGAAATGAAATAGAATGCCTTTTTGTTCGATGAATGGTTGTGATCGGAAAACTTCTGAATCCTTGTTTGTCTGAGTATATTGAAATAATCGAGGCGATTATTATCCTAAGTGTGAGAGATCGGAAAACACAGTATGAATGAGATTGGTAAGGTACCAACATTAAACAGAACTTAATTGAAAATTTGGTTTGAACATCTAAGATCGGGATCTTCATTAAACTGAATTGGAACCTTAGCTTGATTATTCCTGAACTTTTAAAAGGGAGGCGACCATGAGTACTGGCAGCAAGGATCTAGCGTTAGTTCAATTTCGTCTGACAAGAGAGATCGGGAATGTAGTTAGCTGGTCAGGATATTTGACAATTGGCTTGAGAGATCGGTGAATGATTTGAGATACCGGTAAGGCTTTGACGGACACGAGAGCTTAGTATTGACTCAACTTTCTGTGAAGTGAGATCGGAACTGTGGTTAGATGGCAAGGAGAGACTTAGTGCTAGGGATCGGTTTGGAAGTTTATTGTGGGGATCGGCCAAAATATGGTGTCGACAGCTGCCCCTCTTTACATAATTTTTATCAAAGGGAAAAGAATTTCCCATGTAAGAATTATGTAAAGATTCAGATCCATATTTTGGACGATTAAGTGCTCGAAGTTAGGGAACCAAAGCATACCTAAATCAGTGACCTAGAGATAGGAAACAGAAGTTAAAAGACTAGAAAATTAAAATCAACTTGGATCAAGGAACCAGAGGTTGATAACAGGAAATTTAAATGCAGGAAAATAAAATCAACTTAGATCAAGGAACCAGAGGTTGATAACAGGAGATTTAAATGCAGGAAAATAAAATCAACTTAGATGAAGGAACCAGAGGTTGATAGCAGGAAATTTAAATGCAGGAAAATAAAATCAACTTAGATCAAGGAACCAGAGGTTGATAACAGGAAATTTAAATGCAGGAAATTAAAATCAACTTAGATCAAGGAACCAGAGGTTGATAACAGGAAATTTAAATTGCTGGAAATTAAAATCAACTTAGATCAAGGAACCAGAGGTTGATAGATTGAAATTTAAATTCTTTAAAATCAACTTAGATCAAGGAACCAGAGGTTGATAACAGGAAATTTAAATGCAGGAAATTAAAATCAACTTAGATCAAGGAACCAGAGGTTTATAACAGGAAATTTAAATGCAGGAAATTAAAATCAACTTAGATCAAGGAACCAGAGGTTGATAACAGGAAATTTAAATTGCTGGAAATTAAAATCAACTTAGATCAAGGAACCAGAGGTTGATAACAGGAAATTTAAATTGCTGGAAATTAAAATCAACTTAGATCAAGGAACCAGAGGTTGATAACAGGAAATTTAAATGCAGGAAAATAAAATCAACTTAGATCAAGGAACCAGAGGTTGATAGCAGGAAATTTAAATGCAGGAAATTAAAATCAACTTAGATCAAGGAACCAGAGGTTGATAACAGGAAATTTAAATTGCTGGAAATTAAAATCAACTTAGATCAAGGAACCAGAGGTTGATAACAGGAAATTTAAATTGCTGGAAATTAAAATCAACTTAGATCAAGGAACCAGAGGTTGATAACAGGAAATTTAAATGCAGGAAAATAAAATCAACTTAGATCAAGGAACCAGAGGTTGATAACAGGAAATTTAAATGCAGGAAAATAAAATCAACTTAGATCAAGGAACCAGAGGTTGATAACAGGAGATTTAAATGCAGGAAAATAGAATCAACTTAGATCAAGGAACCAGAGGTTGATAACAGGAAATTTAAATGCAGGAAAATAAAATCAACTTAGATCAAGGAACCAGAGGTTGATAACAGGAAATTTAAATTGCTGGAAATTAAAATCAACTTAGATCAAGGAACCAGAGGTTGATAACAGGAAATTTAAATGCAGGAAATTAAAATCAACTTAGATCAAGGAACCAGTGGTTGATAACAGGAAATTTAAATGCAGGAAAACAAAATCAACTTAGATCAAGGAACCAGAGGTTGATAACAGGAAATTTAAATGCAGGAAAATAAAATCAACTTAGATCAAGGAACCAGAGGTTGATAACAGGAAATTTAAATGCAGGAAAATAAAATCAACTTAGATCAAGGAACCAGAGGTTGATAACAGGAAATTTAAATGCAGGAAAACAAAATCAACTTAGATCAAGGAACCAGAGGTTGATAACAGGAAATTTAAATGCAGGAAAATAAAATCAACTTAGATCAAGGAACCAGAGGTTGATAACAGGAAATTTAAATTGCTGGAAATTAAAATCAACTTAGATCAAGTCTAACCCTGACACACGAAGTCCTTCCCCGATGAAGTGTACTTAACAAGATACCGAAGGCCGATGATTAATGGAGGACGAGTTGCAAGACTTAGCCCATGACCCCATTCTTCAAATGCCCTTCTTCTGTTTTCGGCTTTTCCCCGAAAAAGTGCCCTTACGGGTTTTCACTTTTCTTTTCATTCGTTTGACTAGATGCGCCCTTCCGGGTTTTCACTTCTAGTTTTTTTTTTTTTTTTTTTTTTTTTGGATTTTAAAATGCGCTATCAATCCATTAATATTTACGCCATAAGAAAAGGTCCATTTACAGTATTACACTTGTCACCATGGACAAAATGATCAAGTATAGATAACCAAAGGTACTTTACTCGAAATTGAGTACAGGGATGTCCTCTGTTGTCCAGTTGTTCAGCTCTTGCCCCTCAGTCATTGGCGAGACTAGGGCCTCATACAAGGAATCCGATTGGATGACATCAATGGATGGTTCATCAGGTGATTCTTCTGTATTTGCCGGATGTTGAATGACCGGTTTAGTGAAGATCTCCGTGATTCTCGGGACTACTTTCATCTTTCCCATTTTCTGATCGAACCTCTGATCCCGGAGTCTGTTTCTTATCCAGAATCGCCCGTCCGTGAGGGCATCCTCCTCAAATCCCAAACCACAACGGCCTACCTTCTGAATAGCCGGGATGGGTTCCACGATTCCTTGCAGTGCGGTGCCCAAGCCTTTACCCTCCTGATATCCATTCCTTGACATTACTTTGGCCACCATAGCCATAGCCCCCTCTTTCCCGGTATCTTGTAACTCTAGGGCCTGGAAAGAACTCTCCAACGACTCCTCGGCCGCTTCCACATAAGGAAGTGATTGTGGCTTGGTGACCAATATGGCTTCTTCACCCCTTACAGTGACAATTTTGCTGTCTTTAATGTATTTCATTTTCTGGTGCAAAGTTGAAGGAACAGCATTCGCAGAATGGATCCATGGCCTCCCCAACAACATAGTGTAGGCAGGCTCAATGTTCATCACCTGGAATGTGACGCTGAAAGTGCATGCGCCAATCTGAAGCGGCAAGTCAATATCTCCCAACACTTCTCTTCTGGTACCGTCGAAGGCTCTCACCACTATAGCACTCTGACGTATATCAGATTGGTCAACTGGCAACCTAGCCAAGGTAGCGCTAGGCAGTACATTGAGGGCTGATCCGTTATCGATGAGGACCTTGGCCACTATACAGCCCTTACATTTCACAGTTACATGCAGAGCTTTATTGTGCCCTAAGCCTGCAGGGTCTATCTCGTCCTCCGAGAAAGTAACAAAACTGGATGCCTGGATTTGTCCCACTATCTTCTCAAACTGCCCCGGAGTGATGTCGGGATTCACAAAGGCCTGATCCAGGATTCTCTGCAAGGCATGTCGGTGTACTTCCGAACTCAAGATCAGCGATAACAGTGAAATTCGGGCAGGTGTCTTCCTTAACTGCTCTACTACATCATACTCGCTTTGTTTCATTATTTGGAGCAGTAGTTCCTCTTCTTCTTTATGCTCAGCGGGCTCTACTTCCTTTGTCTTCTCCACCTCCTCTTCGGCATTCTTCAAAAACTCTCCCATCTTTACTTTCCCCTTTCTCTTTTCTTTTTCTTCGTTTACGTAACACCTCCCACTTCAAGTTATGAACTCGACCTCTTGCTCATGCGAGGAGGATTTTGTGGTGGTGACAGGTTGAGGATTATTCTGGGGAGTAGCATTGGTGGTAGGTCCAGCATAAGTCATCTGAAAGTGTGCATGAGGAGTGAAACATGGCTTAGGAGGTGCCGGGGGTGAAGTAAGGCTAGGAGCCGGTGTACTGCTCGACGCCCCTTGGGTGAAGACTTGGAAATTGTAGTTCCAAGGTATGGCACGAGTGTTGGTAATAGGGAGCTGAGATGGGGCTCGGAGAACCGTTACTGGTGGTGAGGCTACTGGGGATGAGAAGGTGATTCTAGGTTTGGAGGTAGAAGCATTCTGGCTATATCCAGTGGTGTTCACTCCCTCCTCCATCTTCGGCCTTGTCTGGCATCTTAGAACCTTGAGAGACAACAGGTTCAGGACCTCTTGTTTAAATCCCTCACAGTCCCGCAGCTCATGATCCGATGCCCCTCTATGGTAATGACATCCCGTATCCCTTGTCGACGCTGATATCTGGGGGCGAAGATAGCCTTCTCTTACTGCCACGGCAAAAATCCACTCGAAGTGAGGGATGAGCTCGTCTACCTCCGGTATCGACCCTTCTCTGCCAGGTTCTATCATATTTACGCCATTACCCGTATTATGGTTGGGCAATGGGTTTGAGGCAATATTAGGGAGGGAACCATTTCCCTCAATCTTCAACCACCCATTTCGGATTAAAGCGTGCACCCTTCCTCTGAGTGCCCCGCAGTTATCAGTAGAATGCCCTTGTGCCCCTCCATGGTATTCACAACGGGCAGTGGCATCGTACCATCTGGGGTATGGTGGCTGGATTGGGTCTAGGGGAACCGGTACAATCTGATTTATACTGACAAGGTATCGGTATATTTCACTGAGTGGGAGAGGAAGAGGTGGATCAGGGTTTCTTGGGGGTCTTGGGTTGTTCTGTGGTGGTCTTGGTTGAGCAGGAGGAGGAGGTGGTCTCGGTTGGTAATTTGTAGGTGGGGGATATTGTGGGCGCGGGTGTGGATAATTTGGGAAAGGAGGTGGGATATTTGCTATTGTTTGGCCGTGAGGGGGAGGATATGGCCGATAATTGTTTTGAGGGGATGGGGAATAATTGTTTTGACGGGTGACAGAATGCACATCACCCTCCTTTTTCTTGCTAAAGCTGGCAGTCTTCTTTGCAGGGTTTTCAGCCAACTCCTGCAATCGTCCCATTCTTAAGTTGGCCTCTATTCTTTCACTAGCCTGTATAATGTCAGAGAAACTGTTGGAAGTGTTCCCAATCATCAAATTGAAATAGGGGGCTTTCAAAGTCTCGATGAACAGAGAGCATAGCTCATTATCGGTCACCGGAGGGTGTACTTCCGTCGCCTTTTCTCTCCATCTCTGGGCGTACTCCTTGAAGCTTTCCCTGTCCTTCTGCACCAGGTTTTGAAGATCCCTCCTTGTAGGGGCCACATCGCAGTTAAATTTGTACTGCTTTAAGAAGGCATCAGCTAAATCCTTCCAGGAGCGCAGTTTGCTCCTGTCCAACTGAATACACCACCTCAGGGCCGCCCCGGAGAGGCTCTCATGAAAGAAGTGGACCAACAGCCTATCATCCTCTGTCAGAGTAGACATCTTAGCAATATAGGTGGCCAAGTGAATACGAGGATCTGAATTCCCTGTATACTTGTCGAAATCAGGGACCTTGAACTTAGGTGGCACCACCACATCTGGCACTAATCTTAGTGATGCCACGTCGACCGAACCATACATGTTCAGCCCTTCAATTGCTCTCAATCTCTCCTCTAGAGCAGATAGTTTCTCGCTTTCTTTCGTCTTATTTTCCCCTCCCACTGCATGGAATACTCCCCCAGTTGGGAGATGAGGGGTGAAGTGAATTGGAGGGATTAAATTTGAAGGGTATGGGTCGGTGTTTGGTATGGTTGGGTAATGAGAGTACGGTAGGTCATTATTTGTGGTAACCGGATTGTGATGATTGTCGTCCGGGATGGGAGACTGAAAGGTAAAAGAAGTTGAAGCTTGGTGAGGATCATTTGTTGGGGGTGGTGGAGGAGGTAGCGGCAGGCTAGGCTCTGCTGTGGGTTTATTCTGGGACATTTCCCTCATCAGTTTCATAAGTTCTGAAGCCTGGTCTTTTAGTTCAGACACTTGCCCCTGTAGGTTCTGTACTTGTTCCTGATCTTCCATTAGTTTTCTTGTTCGAGATCTTGTTAAGTACACTCGCTGGGGTTGAATCGCGTGCTTGGTCAGACTTGCCTTGTTCGAAGCAATATTGATTTCCTGTAAGGAGCGAAAAAGAAAATTTTAAATGAATTTGGAATTTTGCAAAGAAACTAAAAGTCCTGGTCTGGACGAAGGATACAGTGGCATTTGAGAGCCAGATTGAAATCTGCAAAAAGGATAATCGCATCAACTTTATCATGGCATCGTTCGATAGTCTGACTGCAAATGACTGGATTGAATGCGCGTTTATGATACCTGTCCATATAGCGCATTCAATTTTTCACATAACCCTAGCGAGGGAGTTCCTACGGGAGTCATATTATTCATTCACAAATTTGCTAAACAATGGTCCAAAAATCATTTCATTAACTGAATAATTTATACACCGTATTCTTTACATCGGCCTAGGCTCCGGGAGGTTCTTTATAATGAGATGACATTTTTTGAGATACTCATATAACCTCTCTTCTTGTCTGGCGGGGTCGAACACTTTCAGAGCATATTCGGATTCGGGTAGGAGTTCTTGTTTCCCCTGTGCTATCGTTCTCTCCAGTTGGTCAACATTCTCTTTCAGCTCTTGATAGAGAGCAGCTTGTCTTTCTTTCTCTTTCCTTTCCTTAGCACATTCTTTCAAAATATCATTGATGAGTAGTGTTTGTTCTTTCAATTCGAGCTTCTTCTTTTTGTTTTCTTGTTTATACTCTTCAACGAGTATCTCTTGGTATTTCATCTTTTCCTGAAGCTTACTATTCTGCACTTTCACTTCTTTGACCTCAGCTTGGAGAGAGTCTCTTTCCTTTTCCCACCGTACTTCTTGCTCTTCGAACCTTATTTTTTCGGCCTTTGCCACTTCTCGGAGTCTTCTCACTTTTCTCTTAAGATTCTGCTGTTGGTTCTCCAACTGCTTTACTTGTTCTTGCAGTTGTGAGTTCTCGGTATTTGCCTTTTGTAGTGAGTCAGCCAGACGATTATCAGCTTCTTCTAATAGGATGTTTCGGTGAGGGTTGCCGTCCTCGAATTCTGTAGTTGAGTGTTCTCGGTCCCTGTCAGCTTTCCATTTAAGATAATCGCCCGAGGCACTTGGGCCTTTAGGTGACCTCTCCATCAGAGTAATGTTTTCCCAAGACTTGCGAGCCAGTTTCAATCCTTCTTCTTCCTTGAGCTCATGGTAGAAGTGACCTTGGTGGTATTCTTCAATGTTGATCATGGACTGCGTTGAGCCAAACTGCCTCATTACCAATGCCGGAGTGTAACTTGTATATCCGATTACTCCGATTAGGGATACCGACTGATTACCTCCCGTACCGATCAAAACGGGTTGGCTTGACGTCCACAGCTTCCTCCAACAGTAATCATGGCTATTGAAACTCAAAATCCGTTCCCACCACTGCTGTTCATTCTTCAGACTGATTACTAACTGGGTCATCTTCTCGATGGGAGGCTGGTCAAGGTACCAAGTTAATCCCTTTGTCTCCACAGGACACATGTGACTGATAATCCAGAGGTATAGCAACTGAGAACAACACTTAATGGACCCTTTCCCCTGTTGTCTGCAGTAGGTTAGGGTTAACAAGGTTTCCGCAAGAATTGCCGGTATCGGATTGATCCCCTGCCTTTCTACCGTCCAAAATACTTCTACCGCGCTGCAAGTTATGATTCCCAATGGCCCCGGAAACAAAATCAGACCATAGATTCCCAAGGCGAGTGCCACTGAAGCTTGATCCCACTGTTTCTCTTGGAGGTACTGATCTAACCGCTTCTCGAGGTAGGTCCAATACCATCCATGCGTGTTCCCTTTGACAGTTTCTTTTGACTTGGCCTCCTCCGAAGGAATACCCAACAAATGTGTTAACCGTTTCCAGGTCTGCCTATGCTCAAGGTGTAGGTAGATCCGATTCTGCGATGAATAAGGAATCCCTAGTAATGCCTGATATTCCTCCAAAGTGGGAACCGTATCAATATCATTGAAAGAGAATACCCCGTACTTAGGATTCCAAACCGACAGCATAGCCGTTAATGCCGGGATTTGGACTTTGACTCGCATTAAGGTTGCAATCCTCCCGTACTTCTCTTCAAATCGTGCCTTGACCTGATCGGGAAGCGACCTCCATCTATTATACAGACCCTCGAGGCTGTTGATTCTGACCTCAATTTTATTCAGATCTAATGAAGGTAGTAAGCTAGCATATGCCTTGGAAACATCATTTTGCGAGGGTACTGGACTATGAGCTGATTTGGACCAAAGTTTAGCATTCTGAACCTTTTCTGCCGACTGACTCGAGGATGCCATGATAAAAATGACGCTTATCCCTTACACAGACTCTCGGTTTGGTGATGCCTGCGGAAAAACCCGTTAGCAAGATAAACTTGGGTAACTTTGAATTTTACTGCTGACACATTTATCAAAGTAGGAAAATGTGTAGGTGTTTCAGTAAAATTCAAAATTACTCTCACAAAAATGAACAAAAGGAAATTAAAGCAGAGCAGGGTAAGAGTAAGTATGCCCATTTTGTCCTATAATAGGGAGACTCCTAATACAGGATGAGCGCTACCTATTTGGATAGTTCTATCTTATAAGGTAGCTTACTACGGCTTTCAGCTATCGTGATAGTTTAGCTCAGGATCTAATTTTCCTATAGCCACAGGTTCCCAAATTGCCCCTACTGTAATAGTAGAGCCCCACTCTATAACCATGATATTATCGGGAAAATTCCACAAGTATCACAGTGCATAGAACGAGTTTCAATCTGAGCAGAAGCCTTCACGGATACTAACGGGGTAAAACCCACGGGTACCGCTACATGACCCCCTCCTACTTTCCTAAAAGGGTAAGAAAGCCCGGGTATAGGACCGAAGTGTGTGAGGACATCGTGTGAGTGTTCAGTGTGTTAAGGGACACATTTACCTCTTCCCAATATAGGGGGACTTTCTTTCTTTTTCTTTTTTTTTTTCCTTTCCCTTTTTCAAACAGTAAGCGCTGTAGGGAATAAAACAAGCAAAACAAGTAAAACAGTTAGCAGGAATAACAATAATTAACGTATAAAATATCGCCGAGTGAGCCCACTATAATTTGGTCGGAAAAAATTAAATCTACTTTTGGACCTCTAGACCGGGGTTAAGCGGGATACAATCAGTCCCCGGCGGAGTCGCCAAGCTGTCGCAAGGGATTTTGCGGTCGCCTGGACGATCACTCACCGAAGTGGGAAAGAGTGACGAGTCGCCACCTTAGTTTTGAGGGAAACTAAAGAAAACCATTTGGGAAGATAAATTAAAATGAAACCACTTCAAGGCAGAGATTCTAGGTTCGGGGTCCGTAAACGGGTGGGGAAGGTGTTAGGCACCCCACCTCGTCCCTTAATAAGGGTGAGTAGATTTAATTTCTCATTCTTCATAAATTAGTTAGGAGGGCTTGAATGGAAATGTCAATCCTTTTGATAAAAGGAATATTTGATTTTTCACTAATTCGGATTACCCATATACATAAGTAAATGAGACAACCTTAGTGAGTTGACGTCGCGAATCATGTTTGGTTTTGGGATTATTTTGCGTACAGGTTAAGATTTGGTGTGAGAATCAGATAAGAACTCTCCCCCGATCTCTTTTAAGTTATTTATTAGAATTCTGATTGGAGATCGGATAAGAATCCTCCTCCGATTTCTTTTAAGTATTTATTAAAATTTTGAGTTGAGACCGGATAAGAACTCTCCTCCGACCTCTATTTAACGTTTATTAAAATTTTGAGTTGAGACCGGATAAGAACCCTCCTCCGATCTCTATTAAATAGTTATTAAAATTTTGAGTTGAGACCGGATAAGAACTCTCCTCCGATCTCTTTTAGATTAACAGGAGCCTGAAAGGGACGTTTCCGATCTCCCGAATTTTAATTTCAGCTACATGTCATAAGAGCCTAAAACTAAGGATTCTGGCATTCAAAGATGCTGGGGATAAGGCTTCTTGATACCTTGTGACTAAACGGGGGATACTAGACTTGATTTACCGACCTTCCTAGTAGTCATCTTACCAATACCTATTAATGTCCGATCTATTCTGCTTCGTTTACTTTGGTTTTATTCCACTTTATGGCATCTTGCCGAATTGCCGTTTACGTCAGCCTAATAGTTTGGCTATTTTCCTGACATGTTATTCAGGCTCTCTCTTTTAAAAGAGACCCTTAAGTTGCAGTTACCTACGTTTTATCCAACCACTCACACGCCACTATGAGCTAGAAAACTTGCATTCAGAAATGACGAAGATTAATAAAATGATGGACTAATCACTAAAGAGATAACTCAAGAGTAACATTTTTTTGGGGTCCTTTTGCACAAAATGAACTTGGAGAAAACCGCGTACGAAAGAAGAACAAAGAAAGTGCGAAATGTAAACGTAAACACTTAATGAAACAGCAATATGAGCTCTTACCTGTAAGGAGCCAAATCTATTGAAATAACTACGGGGTGGCAAATACTGATAAGATGGCGGACTGATTAGCCTGAGGGCTGATGTTAAATCGTGGAAGGGTGCTTAGCTAAAATGCAATCAGATTAAGATAAAAACCGAGTGAAATGAAGTTGAGCTTGGACAACAGGAATGAAAACAGAGATGATAAAGGGCTGAAAGTGAGAGTGTGACCAGATAATGAACAAACTGAAAATGTAGAGTTCCAGTATTCAGAATCCTTTTCAAGAAAAGAAAACTTCAGAAAACTAGTTTCAAAAGTCTTTCTAATCAACACTTCTAAGTAACAGAATAACAAACTGAATGAAGTTTCAAGGTTGTTCCGCTATAATAACCACCTCTCTTTTTTTGCCCGTTCTTGAACAGTTTTTCATGCAGGTATTTATAGGAATCGGGTGTTCCCCGTGAAGGGTCAGGATTTATTTTGAGGGAGATGGAGGGTCAAGATTTCGAAGGACATGATCGGACGTTCAGGAATTAAAGAGAATCAAAATGAATGGCTGAGATCACTCTTCAGAATATTTGTCCTTTTCTTCTTCTAATCTGATGGTCCCAAATCTTCTTGTCCGGAACGATCTAAGGGCTGGGCATAAAAGGGGCCGGTCTTGTCGTCTTCCTCTTTTGATCCAAGGGTTCCGGGTTTGTCCTTACCAGTGAGATCAACGGTGGGGATTGGGATGTACAGGACTGTCATGACATACCCTGGCACCTGTCAGCATTGCGGGCGATTCTTAGGCGTATGGTGGAGATCTCGTCTGCCATGCTTTAACTACCTCGGCTCTGATTCTGACGATGGTTATTTGGGATTTGTCTTATTCTTTTTGTCTTCCGATCTCTCCCCCTTCTCGATCTTCTTGACACGCTCCTATTCCGATCTCTCATGCTGATCTCCTATCTTCCGATCTATTATTCCGATCTTTCCCTTTCTCAGGTCTGGTTTGGTCAAAGCATTAATTGCCCCTCGATTCCCGAAGCGTCCGCTTCGTTTTCTGCTCAGCAATAAATGCCCATTTTCCCCCTATATATACCCCTGACGACAGAGACATTTCCTTCATCTGATTTTCCTCTCTTCCTTCTTACTTTTCCAGTTCTAGCTGCTCCGGCGGTCGTTCCGGCCATGATTGTGGTTTTTGATCCCTCTCCGATGGACTTCCTTATTCCTCGACTGAAAATTTACGACTCCGGTGATCGCATAACCTTGTCTGATGATGGTGAGAGAACCGGGTTAATTGACCGACCTGGATTGCGGACCTTGACCGTGCGGATCCCGAGTTGTTCAACTGGCATAATCGGCAAACTGATTTTGGCCGAGCAAATTGCTGATGCTCCGCTGACCCTTGGCGGTTGCTTCCTCAAGTTCATTCGGCTTCTCACCACATTGAGTGTTCCGACAGCGGTTTCCTTCCACATTGGGTGTTCCGACAGCGGATTAAGCTTCCGGTCGGCGACATCCTTGGGATCAGTTATAAACTTGGGACTCTTTAGATAGGATGTTCCACCGGTCTCTAGAGATCGCCCGAATGATGTAATCCTTTAATGTAATCAGATCTCTAGAGATCGCCCAAATGATGTAGTTAGACCTTTATTGTAATCCGATCCCTAGAGATCGCCCAAATGATGTAGTCCGATCTTTTGGAAATAAAAATCTTGTTTCTCCAATTATTATCTTATTGATTGTTTTCCGATCTCTGATATATTTGTCCGATCTGGTTCCTAACAAAACGACTCTTAACTAATCCTTAATTCAAAATATTCAACTTATTATGCCGATCTCCAGTTAACCGATCTCGGAATGTTCGAGAGACGTGTCGTAACAGTACCGCGAATCCGTTAATCGATGCACTGCCTGGAACCTCGTGAGCATTAAATGCTCGAACTAGTATAAATAGGGGTGGGGGGTTAGCCATTTGCTCCTGTATGTCATTTCAGTCTCTCGCTCACAACTTCGAAGTTCTCTCGTTTCCTCAAGTTCTTCTGACGCCGATCAGACTCCGGTAAGGACTTTGATCTTCTTTTTAGTTTAAGTTCTTTATTTCTTTTGAAAATGAGCGGTGCCGAAGGTCAAAGAGCGGCGAGCCCTCCTTCCATTCAGTTCTCGTGGTCGTCTGACGAAGAAGAGGTGGTCGGGCCAAGCGCACAACCAGAACCTCCTAGGGTCTCCGTTCCAGCTCGGGGGCGGATCGTACCATCAAGGCATGCACCTTCTTCAGGGAGAGAGGCTCTCCCTATGGATGAGCTGCCATCGATCTTGCAAAAGTCCGATCTACAATCGTTTAGCCAGGAGTACAATATTCGTCCTGATTCATATGAACTTATCCGGTGCCAAGGCTATCACCGAGCCGATTACTTCTTTGAAGAGAATGACATGGTTATGGTATACGAGGAACAGTTAAAGGCCGGTCTTCGGTTCCCTCTGAATGACTTCTACAAGGAGGTCCTAAAACTTCACCGAGTGTGCATTGCTCAAGTTCATCCTAACTCGTGGCGGATCTTGGTAGCCTTCCGAGGCCTGTGCCGAGCTAAGGGAATCAGACCTACGGCTAAGGTGTTCGCCGAACTGCATAGGCTAACTCGCCGAAAGGACGACGAGCACTGGTTCTTTCAGGCGAAGCCTCATTGTGGGCTCTTTACCGATCTGCCCTCCTCCCTTAAGAATTGGAAGAACCGCTTCTTTATTCTGAGGAGCAAAGATCCGAGCTGCTTTGAGGACTTCCCCCGTAGCTGGTGGCACCAGGGGCCCTTGCTTCCGAAGCGCATTACCCTGAACCAGGAGGAAAGCTTAATAGTGATGGATCTGAAAAGTCAGGCTGCCACTCAAAAGTATTCCTGTTTGGATGCGGTGACTGCCGAGCTGCACCATTGGACCATTCAACTGCTCACCGGCCAAGACCGCGAACTCCCGCTCTCTGACCTCGGCATTGGTATTTTCTATATCTCAGATCTCAGGACCTTAGCGATCTCACTAACCTCTTCTTTGTGCAGGTATGGCGGGTGGTGAAGGTTCCAGGAAGCGGAAGAAAGAAAGAGAGATTTCCCAGAAAATAAAGGAGATGAAGCGTTCGGAAATGCTTCGAACACCCGGTCATGAACCTAGGGAGGTACAAGGTGACCCGCCCGCCTTCTCGAGCCGCTATCACCGGCGATCCGATCTCCTCCTCGACGAGAAGAGCCGGCTCAACCTCCTCCAGCTGCTCCAAGCACAGAAAGGGGGCCTACTCAAACTTCTGGGAGGACCTCTTCTCGTGGAGCTCAAATGCTGATCGAATCCTTGAAGAATAACCGGACTGTTCGGGAGAACCCCGGTTTTGCCAAAGTCTTGGGGTCTTCCATCTGTCTTCAGGAGGATCGGACAGCTATCCCTGACAACCTTGACGATATCTTGACTCGATCCATGAGCCTGAACGTGGAGTGTCTGGTGAACCAGACCATAATTCGGGAAAAGGCTCATCGCCTGGGTAAGGAGGTCGAGAAGAAGAGTCAGGAAGTGGCTTCCCTCTGATCCCAACTCTTATTCGCTCAGAATTACATCTCTCAAGTTGAGGGGCGGGCGAAGTTCTATGAAGACAGGCTGGCCGAACAGAATCATATTCTGGCTGAAAAGGATCGTGCTCTCGAGGAAGTCCAGGCGCTCCAGGCCAATGAAGCTTCTCAGGTCGCTCAGCTTATTGAGGAGCTTAAGGCGAAAGAAGAAGAAATGGTGACGGGAATAGCCAGTGCCTATGTGAATGCTCACAAGGACCTCTTGGCCGAACTCCAGAAACGTTACCCTGAAGAGGACTTCTCTTGGATGGCCGACCTGGCTCCCGGGGACGAGGGTGAAGATAGTGAGGAGGAGGCCGAGGGTGAGAGAGAGAGTGAGCAAAATGTAGATCAGGCTGGGGGTGATCCCCCAGCTGAATAACTTGTACAAATTTTACAATGAAATGAAATAGAATGCCTTTTTGTTCGATGAATGGTTGTGATCGGAAAACTTCTGAATCCTTGTTTGTCTGAGTATATTGAAATAACTGGAGGCGATTATTATCCTAAGTGTGAGAGATCGGAAAACACAGTATGAATGAGATTGGTAAGGTACCAACATTAAACAGAACTTAATTGAAAATTTGGTTTGAACATCTAAGATCGGGATCTTCATTAAACTGAATTGGAACCTTAGCTTGATTATTCCTGAACTTTTAAAAGGGAGGCGACCATGAGTACTGGCAGCAAGGATCTAGCGTTAGTTCAATTTCGTCTGACAAGAGAGATCGGGAATGTAGTTAGCTGGTCAGGATATTTGACAATTGGCTTGAGAGATCGGTGAATGATTTGAGATACCGGTAAGGCTTTGACGGACACGAGAGCTTAGTATTGACTCAACTTTCTGTGAAGTGAGATCGGAACTGTGGTTAGATGGCAAGGAGAGACTTAGTGCTAGGGATCGGTTTGGAAGTTTATTGTGGGGATCGGCCAAAATATGGTGTCGACAAACATCTTACTATCATTTATGAGAGGTCATTCAAGCACCTATTGAAGCTTGGTTGTGATAAAGTGTTTGGATAACACTTGGTAGAAGTGTGAAGCTACTTGTAAAAGCTTTGGTGAGAAGATTTGTAAAAGGCTTTTTGTCTCTTGCCTTTAAAAGAGAAGAATAGTGAAGTGAAGACTCAAAGTGGGATCTTTGAGAGAGTGGATGTAGGCTAGTTGAAGCCGAACCACTATAAAATTTCAGTGTTCATTTTCTCAACCCTTGCTCTTTACATTTATGCAATTTAACTTTATGATTGATATGCTTTTACTGATATGAAAGTTGATATCATTTCTGTCGATCTTCTTCGCTATCCGAGAAAATCGCCATCGCTAAATCACGATATCTGATATAATCTGCTTGTTGTTTGATCTGCTGTCAGTTAGTATATATGGTATACTGCTCTGGTTACTGTGTTAAAAACTTATCTAGATTACTGATATCTCTGCTGAATGCTGATATAATTTGTTAGATCAGTATACTGATTGCATATAGCCTAACTTTGAATCAACTTGTCAATAGAGCTGTATTGTTCATATTTCACTTTAGTCAATTGAGTTGAACCTAGCTGCAATTTTCAAAGGTTTGAGCAAGAACCGAAAATTGTTTTTAAAGTCCAATTCACCCCCCTCTTGGACATATTTTGGGACATCAATTTGGTATCAGAGCTTGTCTCTCTTGCTTGAGGATTAAACCCCTTAGAGTGATCCACACACATGGCTAGTTCATCTAGAAACTCAGCTGGTATACCTGCCCCCTTAGCTGAAGGTTATTCCATCACTAGACCACCACTTTTTAATGGCACAAATTACTCCTTTTGGAAAACTAGAATGAGAAAACTTTATACAATCTGTTGACATTGATGCTTGGAGGATAATTAAAGATGGTCCTTATATTCCTTATAAAACCAGTGAAGGAACGGTACAGATTCCTAAAGCTGAAATTGAATTTGATGATAATGATTGGAAGAAAATTTCTACAAATGCCAAGGCTATTAACTTTCTTCATTGTGCTCTTGATATTAATGAGTATAATCTTATTTCAGGATGTCAAACAGCAAAAGAAATTTGGGACAAACTAGAAGTCACATATGAAGGAACTGATGTGGTGAAAGAGTCAAAGGCAAACCTCCTCATCCGTGATTATGAGTTATTTGAGATGAAACCTGGTGAAACTATTGTTGAAATGAGTACCAGATTTACAGATCTTGTCAATCTACTTAAAGCTCTTGGAAAGAGATTTGAGGAACAAGAACTTGTAAAGAAAATTCTGAGGTCTCTTCCAAAGTCATGGGAAGCAAAGACTACTGTTATTCAAGACACCAAGGATTTCAGAAAATACACCTATGATGAGCTAATTGGTTCTCTCATTGCACATGAGATGATCTATAAGAAAGATGAGAATGAAGGTGATCAAAAGAAAAAGAAAGGTATAGCCTTCATATCCGAAAAGGTAGATGAGAAAAAGAAAAGTGTTGCTTTTAAAGTTAGTTCAAGTGATGATTCAAGTGCTTCAAGTGATGATGATGAAGATATGGCTATGATAGTCAAAAGATTCAAAAGAGCATTTAGAAAAGGTGGAAGCAAATACAAGAAGTTCACAAAGAAATATGCTCCAAAGACTCCAAATCATCCAAGTGAAATAGTTTGTTATGAGTGTAACAAACCAGGCCACATTAAGCCAAAGTGTCCTACATTGAAGAAGAAAAACAAGTTTAGAAAGGATAAAAGCAAAAAGGCAATGGCAGCAACATGGAGTGATAGTGACTCTTCATCAAATGATGAAACAAGTGACAAAGAAGCTGCAAACACTTGTATGATGGCAATTGAAGAAAAAGGTGAAAGCTCACACATCGAAGATAGTGAAAATGAGGTAAATCTTGAACTTTCTAATATTGATGAATTAGAACTTGCATTTGTGAAGACATATGATAAATATAGAACTTTTAAAAAGAAATGCAAAATTTTAGTTCATGAAAATTGTGCTTTAAGATCAGAAAATATATCCTTGAGTATGGCTTCAAAGGAAAATGAATTTTACAAATCTCAAATGAAATTATTTAAGGAAGTTAATGATGAGCTTCAAAGATCAAAAGAAGTGTGTGAACAACTTCTTGAGAAAAACAGAATTCTTGAGGCAAAAGTTGAGTCTTTGACAAGAGATTTAACTAAATTTACAAAAGGAAAAGAAACACTTGATATACTTCTTGGGAATCAAAGATCCACAAATGAAAAATCTGGAATTGGTTATGATGGATTTATGAAGAATGAAAAATACAAACAATTTTTTGTTAAAGCTACATCCTTTTCTCAACCGAGTATTACATGCTTTTATTGTAATCATAAAGGTCATATGATTAATGCTTGTCCTATTAGGAAAGGAACCTTTAAGGCAAAGAAAGTATGGGTGCCTAAAGGAACCCTACCTAATGTTACTAACACTTAAGGACCCAAAGTTGCTTGGGTACCTAAGAATAGTTAACTGATTTCAGATCTGCCTAAGGAGTATGCTGGAAACAGAACATTGGTACATTGATAGTGGCTGCTCTAGGCACATGACAGGAAATAAAGGCAAGTTTTCCTCTCTTTCTTTAAAAGAAGAAGGTTATGTCAAATTTGGTGATAAAAGTAAAGCTAAAATTATTGGATGTGGAACTATTGGTAAAAATCTTTGCATTGAGAATGTTGCATTAGTTCAAGGATTAAAGTATAATCTTTTAAGTGTTAGTCAACTATGTGATAATGGTTTTAAAGTCATTTTTACTTCTACACATTGTGAGATTCATGGAAATAATGTTATGTTTGCTGGTGCTAGAATAGATAATATTTACCTACTTGATTTAACAAGTCTTGAAGAAAATTGTGAAACATGCTTTATGACTTCGGATGATAGTGCATGGTTATGGCATAGAAAATTAGGACATGCTAGCATGAGTACACTTGTTAAACTCTCTAGAAGAAACCTTGTTAGAGGACTTCCAAAGCTAAGATTTGAAAAAGAATTTCAATGCAAAGCTTGTGCACTTGGTAAGCATACAAAATCATCTTTTAAATCCAAAAATGTTGTAACTACGTCTAGACCATTGGAATTATTACATCTTGATCTTTTTGGCTCAATCACACCTAGAAGTCTAGGAGGCAAGGCATATACATTCGTAATTGTTGATGATTTTTCAAGATTCACATGGACTTTCTTTCTTGCTCATAAAGATGAAACCTTTGATATATTTGAAGCTTTTTGCAAAAGAACTCAAAATGAAAAAGGATATTGCATTACATCTTTGAGGAGTGATCATGAAAAAGAATTTGAAAATAATTTGTTTGAAAATTTTTGCTCTCAAAATGGTATTTATCATACATTTTCAGCTCCTAGAACTCCACAACAAAATGGAGTTGTTGAAAGGAAAAATAGATCTTTGCAAGAAATGGCAAGAACAATGCTGAATGAAAACAGTTTACCAAAATATTTAAGTGAAGCTATAAATACAAAGATGCTACATTTTGAACAGAGTTTCCATTAGAGCTATTTTAAAGAAAACTCCTTATGAACTATGGAAAGGAAGAAAACCCAATATTGCATATTTTCATGTCTTTGGTTGCAAATGTTACATTTTGAATAACAAAGACAGCAATCTCAAGAAATTTGATGCTAAATCTTGTGAAGGAATATTTCTAGGCTATTCAACAAATAGCAAAGCATATAGGATTTTCAATGCATATACTTTTTGATGATGCTAACACTTCCTTGCAAAGGAAAGATTCTTGTGATTATGAAATTGAGCAGATTCTAAACTCAAAGAATTCGAATAATGATGAGCTTGAATCAAAAGAACCAGTGGAGGATGATTAAAATGACAAAGAAGAAGAACTACCTTGCTCCACAAATGTTGAAATTCAAGAAGACTCCCAACCAAATGTGGAAGAACTACAAATTGAGGAACCTCAACATCAAGATATTCCACAAGAATGGAGGTACCATAGAAATCATTCCAAAGATGACATTCTTGATAGTCCATCACAAAGAATGATGACAAGAGCTCAACTTAGAAGATATTTTGGTAATGTTGCTTTTGTTTCTCAATTTGAACCCAAAACATATGATGATGCTCAAAATGATGAAAATTGGCTTTTTGCTATGCAAGAGGAATTAAATCAATTTGAAAGAAACAAAGTATGGACACTTGTTCCTAAACCTAAAAAGCACTCTGTTATTGGAACTAAATGGGTATTTAGAAATAAGATGGATGAAAAAGGACATGTAGTTAGAAATAAAGCTAGACTAGTAGCTCAAGGAGACAACCAAGAGGAAGGTATTGATTTTGATGAAACCTTTGCTCCGGTTGCTAGAATTGAAGCTATTAGAATGTTGTGTGCATTTGCATGTTTTAAGAATTTCATGCTTTATCAAATGGATGTTAAAAGTGCATTTTTAAATGGATACACTGATGAAGAAGTTTATGTAGCTCAACCTCCTGGTTTTGAAGACCCTCACTTTCCAAATCATGTTTACAAGCTTACTAAAGCTCTCTATGGTTTAAAGCAAGCTCCTAGAGCATGGTATGAGAGACTTAGTAAATTTTTGCTTTAAAATGATTTTAAAAGAGGAAAAGTAGATACTACTCTTTTCATTAAGAAACTAGGAAAAGACATGCTTGTTGTGCAAATCTATGTAGATGATATTATTTTTGATGCTACTAACCATTCTCTGTGTAAGAAATTTTCCAATATGATGAAAAGTGAATTTGAAATGAGTATGATGGGTGAACTTACTTTCTTCCTTGGATTGCAAATTAAGCAAATGAGAGATGGAATTTTTATAAATCAGTCCAAGTACATAAAGGATATGCTAAAGAAGTTCAAAATGGAAGATATGAAAAGTATCGGAACTCCCATGAGCTCAACAATTAAATTGGAGAGAGATGAAAAAGGTAAAGAGGTAGATAACAAACTTTATAGAGGTATGATTGGTTCTTTACTCTACTTGACAGCATCTAGACCAGACATTCATTTTAGTGTATGTTTATGCGCAAGATTTCAATCATGTCCAAAAGAATCTCATCTTGTAGCAGTTAAGAGAATTTTTAAGTACCTCATTGGCACTCACAACATTGGCTTATGGTATCCAAAATGTGAATCATTTGATCTTATTGGTTATAGTGATTCAGATTTTGCTGGTAGTAGATTGGACAGAAAAAGCACTTCTGGAACTTGTCAATTTCTAGGTCATGCATTAGTTTCATGGCACAGTAAAAAGCAAACTTCTGTTGCACTTTCTACTGCAGAAGCTGAATATATTGCAGCTGGAAGTTGTGTTGCACAGATTTTGTGGATGAAACAACAGCTTGAAGATTTTGAAATTAAATTTGATCACATTCCCATAAGATGTGACAATACTAGTGCTATAAACCTATCAAAAAATCCTGTTCAACACTCTAGAAGCAAGCATATTGAAATTAGACATCATTTTATTAGGGATCATGTTCAAAATGGTGATATTCAAATTGAATTTGTCCCTTCTGAAAAACAGCTTGCTGACATTTTTACAAAGCCACTTAATGAGGAAATTTTCTGCAAAATAAGAAGAGAACTTGGTATGATTGATGCTCTTGATTAAGTTTTGATGCATTCTCATGTTTCTATATGAAAATGAAGTGATATGTGTTGGTTTGTAATGTTAAAAATGCATTCTGATATTTTTGGTGCAATTTGAAAAATTCTGGGTCTGATCAGATATGAACAGTAATCTGCAGAATTTGATCACAGTGGCATACTAATCTGTTTGCTAATTTTCTTATTTGCTAAATGCTTTACCACTGCTCCTACTTTTTCGTTGGCAAACTGGAAGTCAGGTTTGATTGTACTAAAACTCTAAAATTTTTTTTCGAGCGCCTATTCTGCATGTTTAAAGAGCATATTACTTAAATACCCCTCTATCTAGAGCATTGCATCTCTATATGGTTTAAGGGTAAAATGGACTTTTAACACATTAATTAGCGTAGGACTCAAAATTTTTTCTGAACCATCAATCTTCTCACTGCTTCTCCACTGATACACGGTACCCATTCTCTGCAAATGTCTCCATTTATGTCTTTTCAGTTTTAAAATTCAAAATCCCTTCTCTCTTCGTCGCTTCATCTCCCAAAACCCGAACGAACGCGTTTTCGCTCCATCTGCAAACCTATTTCGTTCACAACCATTCCAAGCCATCGTCTCTCTTCATCGTTCTTAAATATTTCCGAAACCCATTGGCTGTAAATCGATTAAAACGATTGTTTCAAGATAGAAAATCCCTAAAATTTTTCATTTCCGTTATTTGTCTAAATTTGCCGAAAGAAACCATTTCTTGTTGGATTAGTTTTTTGGTTTTTAACGCGCTTGGTAACGATTCGCACTCTCTGTCTCTGCAAATCTCAGGTATAAAATCTAAAACTTTAATGGAATCGTGTTTTACATTTTGTTTGTGCTTGTTTTGTTTGTTTTGCTTTTGCAATGTGCTGTTGAATTTTTTTTTGGCATTAACATTTCATAAAAATGTGGTATATAACAAAATCATGAATAGGTTGCCATTAATTCTTAAGAACCCGAGTATCTCTTACTGTCTGTTCTATTTTTATGACATTGTGCTAAGTTGTGCTAGAAATATATTGATGTGCTTCGAATAGTTATATATATTAACTGCTCACATCATTAAATTTGTGAACCCAGTTTTCACTGTCCTTACGGCCTAATTTGCTTCTGAGTTGGTAATGGCGCGGGAAAAAGGAAAAGGCAAAGCAAAAATCCCCACATATTCATCATCTTCGGACTCCACTGACGCAAGTGTTCCTGCGTCTCCTCCTCCACAAAAAGATGCTCCTCTGGTAATTGGAAAATCAAAAGAAACACCCAAGAAAAGAACCAGTGAGCCTGTCCAAGAAAAAGGAACCAAAAAGAAAAAGACTTCAAAAGCTCCAGTTATACATATGGAGAGGGCCATTCATGAACCCAGGTATATCCACTGGCCTGCTTTTACTGAAGTTTCTGTTCCTTTACAATCCTTGTTTGAATATCAAAAATGGGACAAATTGTGCTCTGACACTGAAGGAGTATATGTGGACTTAGTTCAAGAATTCTATAAGAATTTAAGGGTTGATGATTCTGACAAAGATGAATCTTTTAAGGTGAAAATGAAAGGGAAAGTCTATGAAGTGACGGTTGCTAGATTAGCCAAAGCCCTAGGAATCCCAAACAGTGGGAATAAAATTTGTTCTCACAAAGATGTTTTTGCTGTTGGTGGATTTAATAAAAGAGATTTTGAGGCTGAAGTGTTTAAAGGGGAAGTAAAGGATAAGACTAGCATTACCCATGCTCATCAACACATCAAAATTCTTCATAGTTTTATCATCTATGTGTTGAATCCTAGAACTGGCAGTCCAAACTATTTAAGTACCCTTGATCTCTGCATAATTTGGCATATTGTGAATCAAATTGAATTTAATCTTGCCTATTTTATGCTGAAGGAAATCATGAAATGGAAACCACCTTACAAGCTACCCTATGCCCATCTTCTTAATGGTTTGTTTAGAGACTTTGGGATCCCTCTGGAAACCGAGAAACTTAGGACAAATATGATCCCAATTACAAGTCTGCAAAAAGATGATGATGGTAGAAAGCTTAGATTTGAACAAGGTGCTAGTTCCAAGGATAGTGCAAGCGATACTGTTAATGTTGAAGGAATTCTGGAAGAAGTGAACAACTTGAGGGAATTTGTTGAAATTGAATTTGAAGAGCTACAGAAATTTAGAGGTTTTCAAACTGTTCTTATGAATGCTCCTGATTCTAAAGTTGATGGCACTTTGATATTAATGTATAAAATTGTGGAAGAATTATTTAAAATCAAAGTTCATCTGGGTATTTCAAGTACTGAGGCTGGAGAAACCAGTAAAGCTGCTACTGGTTCTGTTCCTCAAACTAAAAAAGAAAAAGAGGAGGAAGAAGAAGAATCTGCAGAAGAAGAGGAAGAACAGGAAACAGAAGAAGAAAAGGAATCAGAAGAAGAAGAAGAGAAAGAGGAAGAAAAGGTAGAAGAGGAAGAAGATGAAACTGAAAAAGATGATTCTGATGATGGAAATGGTAATGGAGGCAGCAAAGAAGGAAGTGGGAAGGATATGAGTGACTCAGAATCTGAGGCAGAACCACAAACTCCTGCTCCTGCTGCACCTGAAAAAGAAAAAGCAAAAACTGCTCAAAAGGAACAAAGAAGCAAGCAGAAAGAGCAAACTGGTAAACCATCTGGTAAAAGGCTAAAGCGGCAAAAGTTGATGAGTGCAGTACTCTTCAGAATCGAGTTAGCAATGGCCTGTTATTCCCTTAACACCAGGAACTGAATTGGCTGCTGAAATCCTTCAAACCTTGAGCGATAAACCTATCAAGCCAAAAAAGGTGAAGATGACTGCTCCAAAACCAATCAGAAGAAGCACTAGGCTGAAAGGATAAGCTGAATTTTGATTGAATTTTGTCTAACAGTCTGTCTCTTAATTTGCTACTTAGTTTGCTACTTTTAGTTTTTCTGAACTTTAAATTAGTCTGCTATATCAGTTACTGTTTTGACTGTTTATTTACTGCACTTAAACTGAATTTTGATTTATACACATGTGCATGATTTCTCCCATTATCTTTTGATGCTAACAAAAAGGGGGAGAAAATGAATGAGTAATCTTGCTGATATAACTTGTGATTGATATAGTTTGTGATTACTCGTGGTTGACATAGTTTGTGATTAGTATATTGTTGATATAACTTTATAGTGTGCATATTGTTGATATAACTTGTGAATGATAAACAGTTTGTGATTAGTGTGCATATTGTGCATATTTAGTTAGTATCTTTAGTCAGACTTAACTCCTTAAGAAAATGCTTATGAATATTTCATTGAAATTATTAAGGGGGAGTTATTTGTGATTAATTGTTGATATAAGCACATACATAGGGGGAGTTATTTTCACATATACATTCATACGTATACTCACACTTATTTATATTTACATGGTGATTCAATTGAGTTTTGTCATCATCAAAAAGGGGGAGATTGTTGACCCCACAAGCTCAAAGGAGCATAGATTTTGATAATACCAAAACTCAACTAGAATCAAACTAACATTGTTTTAAGTGTTGTGCATCTCAAAGAAAAAGACACAAGGATTTCATGATGGATTCGTGCTTCTGAAGAAAGGATGACATTCTAAGGATAACACAGGACGAATCAAAGGAGATAAAAGAAGAAAAGGTTACTTTCTAAGGCTGCATTGAAAATCAAAATTGAAGGTACATATAGTATAGAAATTAAGTTTTATTGATAGGATTACTTGTGAAAAGAATTGAGGAGTAAAAGTCAATGATACTTATTTTCAATCCCTCAAAAAATTTTTCTTTTTAATATCATTATTGGCCTAAAAAGTATTTGACTATGATTTGGTGTAAAGTTTTATAGCTTTGAAAGTTATGCTGAAAAGTTTTCTTGGTATGCTAACTGGTTTGCTACTTATTTTAGTATGCTAACTGGTTTGCTATTTTCTCAAGTATGCTAACTGTCTCAACTCTGCACAACATCGCAGAAAACGACAAAATAACGGCTATTTTCTTGAAATTCGTATCTGTAATGTTCAAATGAGTTCTCCAACGGTAAAAAACGTTCCAAAGCTATAAATACACCTTCCTTTGGCCATTTTGCACTCAATGAAAGTCTCTCCACTGTTCAAAATCATAAAAGCTTTCATTTAAAGTGCTCAAAGTATTTTTATTGCTCATCATTGGCTTACCTACTCATCTATTCTTTATAGCTTCTGTTGTATTGAGTGAGAGTGAGTTTTAAACATCTTACTATCACTTATGAGAGGTCATTCAAGCACCTATTGAAGCTTGGTTGTGATAAAGTGTTTGGATAACACTTAGTAGAAGTGTGAAGCTACTTGTAAAAGCTTTGGTGAGAAGATTTGTAAAAGGCTTTTTGTCTTTTGCCTTTAAAAGAGAAGAATAGTGAAGTGAAGACTCAAAGTGGGATCTTTGAGAGAGTGGATGTAGGCTAGTTGAAGCCGAACCACTATAAAATTTCAGTGTTCATTTTCTCAACCCTTGCTCTTTACATTTATGCAATTTAACTTTATGATTGATATGCTTTTACTGATATGAAAGTTGATATCATTTGCTGTTGATCTTGCTGCTATATGAGAAAATCAGTTTACTGCTAAATATGCTGATATCTAATATAATCTGCTTGTTATTTGATCTGCTGTCAGTTAGTATATATGGTATACTGCTCTGGTTGCTGTATTAAAAACTTATCCAGATTACTGATATCTCTGCTGAATGCTGATATAATTTGTTAGATCAGTATACTGATTGCATATAGCCTAACTTTGAATCAACTTGTCAATAGAGCTGTATTGTTCATATTTCACATTAGTCAATTGAGTTGAACCTAGCTGCAATTTTCAAAGGTTTTGAGCAAGAACCGAAAATTGTTTTTAAAGTCCAATTCACCCCCCTCTTGGACATATTTTGGGACATCAGAACTCATAAACCAAAAAAGAGAGCTTTGAATGTGAACAAAAACCATGTAACTTCACAATATTTCGATGTCGAATGTCTAACAACACTTGAATCTCTCTTTCAAAAGCTTTCAAGTTCCTTGACTTGTCATCCTGTAATGGATGAAGTTTTTTCACAGCAAACACTCGACCTGATGGCAGCACAACTTTATAAACGACTCCACTTCCACCTGCTCCAATGGTATAGTTGGAGTTGAAATCCTCAGTGGCCTCAATGATCTTTTCATATTGCAATTCCTCATCATGACCAGGTATCACCAGTATATCTTCATCTTTTGATTCCCTTGATTGGGCTTTTCTTTTTCTAAGTCGAAAAAGAATCAGGAGACCTCCAATCAAGAGCAACAGACAGAGGGTGGCCAAAACAGGAAGTAAAATCAGAATGACAACTTTTTTGCTCTTTGTCTGAGTTTTACCACTTTTGACAGACGTACAAGCCTTTAGACTACTGGCATTACCACATAAGCCTTTATTGTTTCTATATGCCTTAAATGGAGCATCACGGAAGGCTTTTACATTGGGAATAGGACCTTCTAACTCATTGTAGGATATATCCACAGTAGTCAAGCCCCACAAATCAACAAAAGTGGTTGGAATCAAACCAGAAAGCATGTTATAGGAGAGATTCAACACTTCTAGAGTTCTCAATTGCCCAAGTTGTTGTGGCATATGTCCCATCAACAAATTTTGACTAAGATCAAGAACTTCTAGAAAATGTAGATTCCGTAACTCAGACGGAATACTTCCTGTAAATTCATTTCCACTCAAATTCAAGACCAATAAATGTGGAAGTTCTCCAAGTTGTCCAGGAATTGAACCACTTAGATTATTTGCTGCTAAATTAAGTTCATCCAGATTAAATAGCACCTTCAAATCTAAAGGGACAAGGCCAAAAAGATTGTTGTTATTAAGACAAATTTTGAACAACAGCTTCAACTTTGCCAATTCTTTTGGAATTTGCCCTTGCAAATGATTCCAGGAAAGGTCAATAAGATGTAATTGAGTAGCATTTCCCAGCTCGGGTGGTATGCTGCCAGAGATGTTGTTGTTTGAAAATTTTAATGTCGTGATGTTTTTCCACTTCCCCAATTTCCATGAAAGCTCTCCATGAAATCTATTGTTACTCAAATCAATGAAATTCAAATGCGGGTATATCCCTAAATCTTCTGAAATGTTCCCTGTTAATTGATTCCAATCAAGTCTAAGTCTAAATAAGCTAGTACAATTTCTCAAGGTTTTGGGGATCGAACCTGAGAAATGATTACAGCCAGCAGTGAAATTTTCAAGCAACCCTCCAAGGCATACATTTTCTGGCAAATGACCAGTGAATCCATTCCCATACAAATGCAGTGACTTCAAACGAGTAAGATTATTGAATTCCAAAGGCAGGGAACCGTTGAGTTGGTTGAATGGCAATTCCAACATGTGAAGGGATTTAAGTTCTCCTATTGATGTAGGGATTGAACCGGTGAGATTATTTTTCCCCAAATAGAGTTTAGAAAGAGAACTAAGCATCCCAATTTCATGGGGGATTGATCCTGAGAGTCTATTGTCCCAAAGGTTAAGAAATGATAACTCTCTCAAGTTTCCAATGGAAGGAGGAATTGGTCCGGACAGCGCATTAATCGATAAGTCAAGTTTTTTTAGAGATTTTAAGAACCCGATTTCTGAAGGTATGGAACCAGAGATTTTATTGCCCCAAAAGTAGAGGATAGAGAGATTTCCCAAATTTGTAATGGAAGTAGGGATTGAACCTGTGAGTTCGTTTCTCTCTAAATATAGTTCAGAAAGAGAACTAAGCATCCCAATTTCATGGGGGATGGATCCTGATAGCTTGTTGTCATAAACGGAAAGAAATGATAACTCTCTCAATTTTCCAATGGAAGGAGGAATTGGTCCAGACAGAGCATTACTCGACAAGGCAAGTTTTTTAAGAGATTTTAAGAACCCGATTTCTAAAGGTATGGAACCAGAAAGTTTATTGTCGTCAAGGTAAAGAATCGATAAATTTCTCAAGTGTCCAATAGAAGAAGGGATTACACCGGTTAAACCGTTAATCGACAGCTCAAGTTGTTTTAAAAATTTTAAGAATCCAATTTCTGAAGGTATGAAACCGGAAGTAGGGATTAAACCCGTGAGATTGTTTTCCTGCAAATAGAGTTCAGAAAGAGAACTAAGCATCCCAATTTCTTGGGGGATGGATCCAGAGAGTTCGTTTTCAAAAAGCCGAAGAATTGATAACTCCCTCAATTTTCCAATGGAAGGAGGGATTGAACCTGTGAGATTGTTACTTGACAAATCAAGCTTAGAAAGATTTGTCAGCAAACCTATCTCAGATGGAATATTTCCTGTGAGATGATTGCCGGACATGTTCAATAAGGTAACTTTGGAGAGATTACAGATATGTGACGGAAGGGTCCCATACAATGAGTTGTTACAAATCTCAAGACTTAAAAGGTTGGGAAAGCATGAAAAATTGAAACTATGAAGCGTACCTCTTAAACGTAAATTAATGAGGCTCAAATTGGTGATACTTCCAGAACTATCACAAGTGACCCCAACCCACCTGCAAGGCCTGCTGCCAACCCAAGAATCTAAAACAGATTGGCTTTGGTTATTAAGACTGGCTTTCCATTTTAAGAGAGAATCAGCTTCCTTTCCCCCTTTAACTGGTTCATCACTCTTTGCATCGGCAGAGACTGAAGTTGCAGCGGAAGCAGAAGAATTGATGAAGAAAGATATAGAAGATAGAAATATGAGAATAAGCAGGGCTTGGAATAACTTGGAAAGTGATTTAGCGAGCAAGCACATTGTGGCTTTGGTGACTATTTTAGGTCAGGTCTATTATAGTACAAAAATAGAAGGAGATGGATTATTTCATGGGTGAGTGAAGAGCTTTAGCTTCATGGAGAGGTATTTATAGGATAACGCTGTATCAATTACCTAATCAACATCATATGAACATCAAATCACAATCCAGTATATTGAATCAAGCTCTTCTTTTTTTTTTTTTTTTTTTTTTTGTGCTTAGTAGCATTGTCCATTAATGACTTGATATATCATCTTATTGCTCTTTAACAATGATCAAAGACTTAATTTTTTAGTGTCTTAATATATATATATGTGTGTGTTGATTTATTTTATTTAAATTAAAGGTTTCAGAAATTATGTAGTAGGTTTATATGTTTAGTTAATATTTTCCAGAGGAAACTGTAACAATTTTCATTTACGTGACACATATCCTAGTTAGGGAGGATGGGTTTGTGTGATAGAGAGGCTGCTGGGAGATTTATGGTTATGGTGATGGATCAATAAACAAAAATGGAGTTGACTGGCTATTGACGAAATAGTGAGTGAAAATGAGAAAGAAGAAAAGTTTGCATCATCTTCATAAATGTTGGATCAAAGAAATAATTTTCAAAGAAAATTAGGTGAAAGAGAAAACAAAATTATTAGTACTTGTCCCATGGTCCCAGTTAGAGATGGGATTGCATGTGTTTATCGATTAAACGAGATTCAAACTGGGAAATGGTTGAATTTGCCAGCGGTGTGAAAGGAATAGCATTATATCTTGAGAATGAGAACGTAGGGATTATTGTCTTTGGCAGTGATACTATGGATTTACTTTATAATTGGTCTTGAATTTGAGTGATTGTGCACCAGAAGTACCCCAAATCACTCTCATAATTAAACTTGCTCTCTGGTAGCTAATGCATGATCGTTCCATGCAAATCTCTAAGTCTTGAACAGCCAATTATGTACAAACATAATCAACGATTATAGATTGAAAAGAAAAATTCATGAGAAATTAAGAACTAACCAAAATTTGAAAAGTGAATTATTGAGAGAGTTTTTTAGATTTATCTGTGATTCAAAATTTCTGTCTCTGTGTTTAAGTATTTATTTATATTATCCATGCACTGAATTATTATATATTACTTTTATAAAATTAATTATCATGAAAATTATTATAAAGTTTGGTGCTTTAATTTATTATTAATTAAATAAAAATAAATAAATGAAAATCTTAATTTGTGTAAAATATTTATTCTTTTGATATTTAACAAATGCTATTTTTATTAATATATCAAAAATATTAAATAAATTATTAAATACAATAGTTATTAAACTAATATATTAATATTCAAGTAATTTAATGCATGTTTCATAGCATTGACAGGTCGTTTGATTTCTTAAAAAATAGGCTATAATCAAAATTAGAATGTGCGATTTTAATTCTTAGAATTTGGTTCTCATGCATTAACGAATGAAAATTGGAATGTGATATCAAGTGTTGTGGAATGTGATATCACGTGTTGATCTAAGACAAAAGTATTACGTAACTGGAATTGATGGTTGAGGTTCACATGCAATGCCTTAAATAAGGAAAAGTCTTCGCAGCAAATTCGTGTATCACAAATTCGTGCCGACCAGCTCTCGGCTGATTCAGTAAATGAAAGAAATAAAATTATTATTTTTACATTATATCTTTCTGTATTTTTTTTTTATCACAATAAGATGAAAAAAGTTATATGTATATGTAAACATTGAAAATAAATTGAAGAATGTTCATTTTTAATTATAGAAATTATATGATTTACTTATAATGATTGAAAAAAATTACATAAATTTGTAAATGAAAAAAAAAAATACATATAATATGAATCCATTCCATTCCAATTAATTAACTTTCTTCACGCACCTTCTTTCCAATCATTAATACGCACAAAAAAAAGGAGAAATACACGTTTTGCAATTGATACTTTTTTCTTGACTTATTGGTTAGATAAATTAAATGTTTGTGTTTATTACTTATTTTATTTAAATTTTAAATAATTAAATTAAAATTTTTAAAATTATATAAATTTTATTTATAAACACTCAAATTAAAATTTTAATAAATTATAATTTAATTTATAAAATTTGATAAAATTTTAAAATTTAATCCATGTATTTTTAAAATAAAATAATTTAATCCCTAAAATTCGACCACAGCAAACGCTCTTCTTTTGTTTGTTTACTTTTCAACGAATTGTGAAACTGCTCTCCACCAAACCCAAACACCAACCCCCACCACCCCCCGGTTTTGATTCCTTGTGATGAGGGAAGAAGCTGTGAAAAGTTGGGAGAGAACCTGTGTTTCACGAGTTTCATCTTTTGAATTTAGAACAGAGAAGCAGAGCCTATTTCACTTCTCTGCTAGAATAGAGAAGCTTGGAGGCTTGGGTTGTTGCAGGGCCACATGGGCTTTCAGGGGTATTTTCATTAGCAAGAGACGACAATGAGGGAGAGCTGTGAAGCAGGATTGAGAAGAGGACACGGAGAGCGAGCAAGTGTGAAGAGCAGGGGGAGATTAGGGATTAGTAAAATTTATCTTTATAATAATTGGTCTCAATTAATAGTATTTGAAAATCATATACAAGAATTAACTTTTCGCTAAAAAGAAAAGATAATTCTCAAAAGTTTTAATTTTTTTTTCTCATATAAAAAAGAAATTCTAATTAAAATATACTAACAACTTTCTGTATTAATTTAAATCGCTCTATTGGAATTTAATTAATAATTAAATGAATAATTTTTTTTAACTCGTTTCTAAAACAAAAATAACATTTTGACTGAAAAAAAAATAACACTTATAATTTACACGAAATATTTTTTCATATAGCACTCTGATAATTAGCCCAAATCTTATAAAAAAGTTAAGGACTCAAAACTTTTAACAAAAATTTAATATTTTATTTCATCATTAATTGCTATTTGAAACAATTAATATATAAAGATTTTAAAATATAAAACATTTAAAATTTAAATAAAATGATTAGATGGCTAATTTACCTAATCATTCAGAAATATTTCTTTAATTATTAATTATATAATTTAAAATAATAGATAAAGCATAACTGAATTTAAAATTCAATTTTAACTTATCTTTTTATTTTAACTACTATCATAAAAAGGTTTTATATATAACACTATCAGTGAGTGTTTAGACTTCTGCATGGAAAAGGAAATAAGCTCTTATTGCATCTTTAATTAATCAGATGAGTGCCTTAAATTCTGAATCATCTTCAAATGCATCCACCATATTTGTTCAGACTGAGGATCAATTATAGAAAGCTCTTCTAATTTAGGAATGAAATCAAATGCAAGCATTTCCAATTCACACGGGCTATTAAAAGGAGCTTAAGTCTAGTGGAGTTGTCTGAAGTGGTGGATGATTGTGAGAAAACTTATGATTGAGAATATTTAATAGGTTAATTTGTACAAGACAGGGGCAACATTTGGTTTGCGCCTACCTTACTATCTTTTTTTTTTTCCTTAAACAGTTATGTCACCCCTTTAAAATTCGGGTGTTCTGTTATTTTTTTATGTGCCTCTGTTGTATTATGCTTAATAAAGTTCAACTTATTAGAGTTAATCATATTAGACTCTTTGAAATATGAACAATTTTCTAATTGATTTTTCTTTATAAAAACCCTCATATTATGGTGAGATGTGTACTCCAAATTATAGTGAGACATAGTTGGTTTCAAATAAAATTGATATATTGGTTCATAATCAAATGAACCTAAATGATGATGATTCGAAACATTAAGTTGGTATAATTAAAAAAAATAGTAATTTTATTTAAAAATATAAAATCATTATTAGATAATTCCTAATTGAGTTTAACATTTCATTTTAATTTATATTTTTTTATTATAAACATATATATCTGAAAGATACATATTCAAAATCAAAATTTGACAAGTGTTTCCAACTTTAATTAACATAATTAAAAAAAATAAATTTTATTTAAAATTATAAAATATTTGAAATTTAAAATTATAAAATATTTTAAATTTCATTTTAAAAGTAAAATTAGTTTTATTAGATAAGACCTAATTGAGTTTAAAGTTATTTTAACTTATATTTTAACTTATCCTTTTTAATTATAAATTTAATTATTAGTATTAGATAATATTTAACTTAATAATTTTATTTTAATAATTATTGGTATTAGATTAAAAAAATACATTTACCTAAAAAATAAGGTAATAAAAATAGAATTGTTTCATGTGAATGCCCATTTCTATTCATGTCACTTATCAACTAGAGGCGGGGCTAATGATGCAAATGTTTAAAATTTTAATAAAATTTAATTTGTATTTAATATAATTAATTTAAAATTTTAATATTAACAAAATTTTATATGGTTTTAAAAATATAAAATATAAAAATAAATGTTAAATTATATTATTAAAATAAAAAATAATCCCGCATAATATGTGGGCTAATTTTATTTTAAAAATGATATTAGCATTATTAGATAAGGCGTGGGTTAACTATTAATTGACTGAGATAATTAATTAATAGTAATTTTATTTAAAAATTTCACTTTAATTTATTTTTTCTAATTATAAATTTAATTATTAGCATGAGACAATATATAACTGAATAATTTTACCTTAAAATATATAATTGTTAAATTATAAGATAAAATGAAAGGATGTATATTTAGAGTAAATTGGCATAATTTAAAAATAACAATTTTATTTAAAAATTTTACATTAATTTATCTTTGTGTAATTATAAATTTAATTATTAGTATTAAATAATGTTTAATCGAATAATTTTATCTTAAAATATATCATTATTAAATTTGAAATATAAGATATAAGGAAATCGAATATATTTAATATAAATTGGCATAATTAGTGGGTAAGAATTTTATTTAAAAATTTCACTTCAATTTATCTTTTTTCTAATTATAAATTTAATTATTCGTATTAGGTAATGTTTAATCGAAATTATTCACCAGTGGAATTATGTCTTAAATTATTCTCCTCAGCATCTAGCCACCAAAAAGATTTTAAATTTCCCAAACAATTCGGGACTTCTCCCACAAAATTGTTTACTCCAAGCTTGAGTATCGCTAGTTGAGAAGCATTGCAAAATGAATTTGGAATTGACCCAGAAATTGAATTCATTCCAATGCCAATCTGCTGGAGATATGGAAGAGCAATGTCTATGTTATTTGGTAGGCTACCACTAAACTTGTTTTTCGCAGTTGAGATTGTTTTAAGAGATGAGATATTTAAAAGGGACAAAGGGAATATACTAGATAGTTTATTGTCCACAAATGCCAACAATGTTAGGTTTGTTAATTGCCCAATTCGTCTGGAATGTTTCCCTTCAATTCCATCCCTCCTGCTGCAAGGATAGTAAGGGATAAAAGGTTGCCAAGGGAAGGTGGAATTTTTCCATTCAGATTGTTTGCATTGATCCCGAGCTGTTCAAGCATTGCCAAAGAACCAAGCTCTATAGGGATTTTTCCGGTTAGATTATTCCAACGCAGTTGGATTATTCTGAGATGGGAACATCGGGTTAGGTTGATTGGAATTTTAGATGTTGAGATTGAATTCTTGCAAACGAAACAAATTACCAACTTCCTGTGGAATTTGACCATTAAAACTAATGTTTTGCAGGTTGAGGATTCTTGACAAACTCAAATTGCCAATATATGGTGATATGGATTGAAACAAATTATGGCCTTCTAACACCAATGAAGTGACTCTGATGGCGATGACTATAGGTAATTTCATAAAATTGGGAAAAAGGGGGCAAATGATTCTATGAGTTGAAGATTTGATGTGGATCTCTAGATATCTCTGCTTTGAATTTGAGCAAAGTAAGTTGATCAGTGTCATTTCCCGACGAACGGGTTTGCATGAATTGCAAGTTTTAAAGGAAGAAAAATAAATAGCTGAAGATAAACAACAAAAATCTCATAAATCTCCATTTGGTTTGGAAAGAAGCTGCTAGGACAATTACGTAGCAATGGTTATGGTGATGGATAAATAGACAAAACAGGAGTTGACTGTCAGTTGATAAAATAGTAAGGGAAAGTGAAAGAGGTAAACTATACTCTATGTTTTGCATTACCCTCATAAATGTTGGGACAAATTTCTAACAACCTTTATTATATAAAAAAATATTGATGAATGGGGCCCGACAAGAGCATGAATCAGCAGTGTCCACTCCTTTAAGATGTATAATTGAGACATTTACCTCGACAATGTACATGCTCGTTTCAATGTGCTGATGCTGGCAAATTAATCATATATGTATAATCTATATCCAAGAGACAGACCAATTTGAGTTTCTTAACATAAAACTGTAATCAACTACAACAGAAGTAAAAGCAGCCAAGTTGGAAAAAATGGCATCCCTGGATAACATTTTGAGCCACTTAAAGCAAGCACCTTAGGAGTAAATCTGCCTGGAGTGGATCATAAACTTGCTAAGCTCCTTGGCCTTCAACCAATGACGGATATGAAGAAATTTACTTTAGGGGAACCTAATTAAATGTGATTTGTAAAAATAATATATATTAAATTAATAAAAGTTGATAAGTGAATTTCTTACAAAATTATCATTAATCTATAATGACAAAACTAAACATCTTAATTTTTTTGAACAAAATTGACTTGCTAAAATTTAAATGCAATTGTTGTTTATTCAAAAATATAGTAAATGTTTTATATTATGAATTACTAAAAATATATTAATAGTCTGTCTAATTTATCTCAAACTTAATTTTTCCAAAATAATCATGAAAAACAATAATTTAATTTTAAAAAAATATAAAAAGTTACTTTAACCATCCTTATTTTAAATATGTTCTATCACACTCCCATATATCTAATGGATCTATAAATTATAAATATGAATACATATATAAATTATAAATTAACGGTATGGACTATTTGTTGGCGGATTAAAAAGTGAAAAAGTGAATTTGTTTGATTTTGAAAATATATGGACTAGGTTGTGTATTTTACCTAATATTTAGTTGTACAATTCCTTGAAAAATATTTAGTTTAGAATAACTACCACCATACCCCCTAAAATTTTTGAAATCGTAGGGGCCCAAGCTCTGTCGGTTTCTGCCTTCAACACTCTGTGGAAAGATTCATGATGTGTCAGCAAGGCTACTTTGCAAGCACAGTAGCTCTTCGTCTCGAAAATGATGCTGCAGAGAAAATAATGTCGATGCACTACTGATGATGTTCGAGTCCCATTCATCAATATCTTTTGATATAATTATGGGTGTTTTATAGTGCTTCAAAATTAATTAATTTCTTTTTCTTTGGTTAAATAGATGATAATAATAATAATAATAATAATAATAATAATAATAATAATAATAATAATAATAATTGTTAACATAATTACAGCAATTAGCATGATTATAGGAGATTTGTGTAGCATAATTACAGCAATTAGCATAATTATAGGAGATTTGTGTAGCATAATTATAGCAATTATTATTCTTGTCCAAATTAGTTCATATTCTCATGTATAAATAGATGTAATATCTCTGTAAATGAGACACAGACAAATATACAATCCTTTCTTTCATTACTTGTATTCTTTCTTCTAACATGGTATCAGAGCCATAAAGCTTTTATTTCTAGTTCTTTTTGGGTCTCTCTGCTCTCTCTACAACCTGTTCTGGTTCATTCTTTCATACCTATTATTATTTTTTTTCTCCTCATCTTGTTATCAATGGAGAAATCTGATATTTCAAAACCTATTGCAACAGTTCTGACTGGTTCCAACTATAATCTTTGGGTTCAAGGAATGAAAAGTTTTTTGATAGGTCGCAAGCTTTGGCGTATTGTTACCGGAGATATCACTACGCCGACAAGAGAGAACGATGAAACTGATGCAAAATTTGCTGACCGTCTTGAGGATTGGGATAGTAAAAATCATCAGATCATCACCTGGTTTCGCAATACCTCTGTCTCGTCCATCCACATCCAGTTTGCTAATTATGACTCTGCAAAAGAAATCTGGGATTTTTTGGCTAATCGATATCAGACCACTGGACTTGCCCACTATTATCAGTTGTGGACTACTCTTCATAATCTGAAACAAGAAGCAGGTCAATCTGTGAATGATTTTCTTGCCCAGGTCCAACCTATTTGGAATCAAATATCTCAGGCCAAAATCAGTGAAGATCATCTTCATCTCATTCAAGTTCTAATGGCTCTTCGCTCAGAATATGAGGCCGTTCGAGCATCCCTGCTACATCGAAATCCACTCCCATCATTGGAAACTGCTATTCAAGAGATTATTTTTGAAGAGACTCGTCTCGGTTTGGATAAAGCTCCTCAATTTGAAGCTGCTCTTGCAACTACTAGATCCTCACATCAGAAATCTGGCAATCAACTCTGTAAGAATTGTAATCAAATTGGTCATGCTTTTGCATATTGTCCTACTATAAAATGCAAATATTGTCATGGTTAAAGTCATATTCTTGAACATTGTCCCACACGTCCTCCAAGACCAAAAGGAGGGCATTCTAAATTCAAGAATGTCTCAAAGCCTGGATCTTCCTCTGTCACTGCTGTTGCTGCTACTGAGGGCTCTACTGCCATCACCATGAGTGATCTTGAGGCACTATTCAAACAGGTTATCTCTTCTAATTCTCCTGCTGCCATGTCTGCCACTCCGGGTAATTCTTATTGGCTTTTTGACTCTGCATATTGTAATCATATGACCACTAATCTTAAATTCTTGTCTTCTCAAAACTCGTATCTTCCTTACCACCAATCCATACTGCAAATGGTACTAAAATGAACATCACACATACTGGTCATGTGTCTACCTCAAATCTTCATCTCCCTGACACTTATTATATCCCTAATTTGGCACTCAATCTTATTTCTGTTGGTCAGTTGTGTGAAAAAGGACTAAATGTTATTTTTTCTCACCATGGTGTCCAGGTACAGGATCCACAAACGGGACAGATTCTTGGGGAGGGTCGCAGAGTGGGTCGATTATTTGAGCTTACATCTTTACATCTTCCTCCGAGATTTGTGTCTCAGCCTACAATCCCTAATTCCTCCATTCACCAATGGCATCTTCGTCTTGGTCATGCTTCTACCAGTAAAATTCAACCTTTAATTTCTCGTGGATTATTAGGATCTACTAAGTTTGAGTCATTTAATTGTTTAAATTGTCAGCTTGCAAAACAACCTGCATTATCTTTTTCTCATAATAATACTACTTCAGACACTCCTTTTGGTTTAATTCATTCTGACATTTGGGGTCCTTCTCCTATTTCTTCAGTAAATGGTTTTCGTTATTTTGTAATATTTATTGATGATTATTCTCGGTTTACTTGGATATATTTTTTGAAACATCGATCTGAGTTATCACAAATTTACATTACATTTGCAAAAATGATTAAAACTCAGTTCTCTTGTGACATTAAAATTCTCCGAACAGACAATGCCATGAAATATCGGGATTCTTCTTTACTTCAGTTTCTTAGTCAACAAGGCACCGTTGTTCAACGTTCTTGTCCTCACACCTCTCAACAGAATGGGCGAGCCGAACGCAAGCATCGCCATATTCTTGATTCTGTACGTACTCTTCTTCTTTCTGCCTCATGTCCAGAAAAATTTTGGGGAGAAGCAGCTCTTCATGCTGTTTATATTATTAATCGTCTTCCTACCTTGGTTCTTCATAATTTATCTCCTTTTGAAAAGTTGTTTGGACAACCTCCTGACTATTCCATCCTTAAACCTTTTGGATGTGTTTCTTTTGTTCTTTTACAACCTCATGAACATACCAAATTAGAACCCCGTGCTCGTCTATGTTGTTTTCTTGGTTATGGCATTGAACACAAAGGGTATCGTTGTTGGGATCCTGTTTCTAATAAGTTACGCATCTCTCGTCATGTTACCTTTTGGGAAAATACTATGTTCTCTTCTCTTTCCAAATTTCATCACTCTGTCAATACTGACTCTCTATTTTTCACTGACTCCTCCAAAGAGCTGTTTCCAAGTCCTGATCCAGGTGATTGTGATGTGCTCAATATTAGCCCAACTACACCTGCCCCTGTTGAATCGGCACCAGTTGTTGATCCAAGACTGCACCGCATCTCCTCCTAGCACTACTCTTCGTCGTTCTACCCGTGTAAGAGAAACTCCTCATTATCTTTCTGATTTTCACTGTTACTCTACTATTGCAACCCTTCATGAGCCTCGTTCTTATCGTGAGGCAAGTACTGACCCTCTTTGGCAGCAAGCTATGACTGACGAACTTCAGGCTTTAGAGAAAACTCATACTTGGGATTTAGTTGATCTTCCACCAAACAAGACCCCTATTGGTTGCAAATGGATTTACAAAATCAAGACCCGTTCTGATGGAACTATTGAACGCTACAAAGCTCGCTTAGTAGCCAAAGGGTACACTCAAGAGTATGGTATCGACTATGAAGAAACTTTTGCTCTAGTGGCCCGATTAACATCTATTCGCAGTCTCTTAGCTATTGCAGTTCATAAATGGAAACTTTTCCAGATGGATGTCAAAAATGCTTTTCTTCATGGTGATTTAACAGAAGAGGTTTATATGCATCCTCCTCCTGGTTATCATTCTCCTCATAAGGTTTGCAAACTTCGGCGAGCCTTATATGGATTAAAACAAGCTCCCAGGGCCTGGTTTGCCAAATTTAGTTCCACTCTTGCTCAACTTGGTTTTCTCTCTAGTCCACATGATTCTGCATTATTCACTCACCGAACTGACAGTGGTATTGTTCTTCTGTTGCTTTATGTTGATGATATGATAATAACAGGAGATGATTCATCCGTATTTTAGAGTTACAACATTATCTCAATCAACATTTTGAAATGAAAGACCTGGGTTCTCTCAGCTATTTTTTGGGTCTTGAAGTTTCTCAAAATTCTGATGGCTATTATCTATCTCAAGCCAAGTATGCATCCGACTTACTTTCTCGAGCAGGCATCACTGATAGCAAAACAGTATCAACCCCATTGGAGCTCAATTGCAAACTCACACCTCTTGATGGCACTCCTCTTGATGATCCTACTTTATATCGAACTTGTTTCGGGAGTCTTGTTTATCTCACGATTACTCGACTGATATTTCCTATCTTTGTTCATCCGTCACCGCTTTATGTCCTTCCTCGCTCAACTCATTTCTCTGCAGTACTTCGAATCCTTCGTTATATCAAAGGCACTCTTTTTTATGGTTTGCACTTTTCTGCTATCTCCTCCCTAGTATTATCTGGCTACTCTGATGCTGATTGGGCTGGTGATCCGGCTGCATCGCCGCTCTACAACCGTTATTGTTTCTTCTTGGGTAATTCTCTTATCTCTTGGCGTAGCAAAAGCAAACCGTTGTTGCACGTTCTAGCACGTAATCAATATCATGCTCTTGCTGATGCTACATCTGAATTACTTTGGTTACGGTGGTTATTAACTGATTTGGGTGTCACTCATTCTTCTGCCACAATGCTTCATTGCGATAATAGAAGTGCCATACAGATTTCTCATAATGATGTATTTCATGAGCGTACCAAACATATCGAAATTGATTGTCATTTTGTACGTCATCATGTTGCTCATGGCACCATATCTTTGATTCTGTCTCTCTGTCACCAAACCGATATATTCACCAAAACGCATCCTCCCGCTCGCTTTCAGGATCTCTTAAGCAAACTCAAGTTGGCACTTGGACTACCACGTTGAGTTTGAGGGGGGGTGTTAATATAATTACAGCAATTAGCATAATTATAGGAGATTTGTGTAGCATAATTATAGCAATTAGCATAATTATAGGAGATTTGTGTAGCATAATTATAGCAATTATTATTCTTGTCCAAATTAGTTCATATTCTCATGTATAAATAGATGTAATATCTCTGTAAATGAGACACAGACAAATATACAATCCTTTCTTTCATTACTTGTATTCTTTCTTCTAACAATAATAATAATAGCTAGACCTGTGTTGTGGTTTGTGGCTAAAAATTTTGGTTGTATGTTGAGGGCTTGAAAATTCAAATTAGTTAGCTAGGTATCATGTGTATATCCAAATGTTACAGATGTGTCAATATGCGACATTTGTTTGAGGATTGCTTTTTATCTCCTTCATTAGAAGTATGTGAAACTTTTTGACCCAAAAAGTATGGATGATTGTCGACATCCAGGAAGCATGTTTCCTGAGACTTCCGGTTATATTTGTTAGCTTTCCCACATTTGCTGGTAGGTCTCCAGTTGGTAATTATGTGATAAGTTTGAGCATCAAGATAAGAGGGGAAACGGAGAACCTCCTTAAATATCCAAAATATACAAATGCTAGCAACTTCTTAAACTTTTAGGAATATTTTCATTCACATTGTTTCGTGGAAAGGAAAGCCTAAACAATTGAGTGAGATTGCCTATACAGAGGATGGGATCTAACCTGACAATCTATTTTCACCTAAACTCAAGTATTGAAGTTTTCTTAATTTTTCCACAGAAGAAGGGATGACTCCCGTGAAAATATTGCTAAACATGTCCAATGCAGCTATGTTGATCAGATTCTCTAATTCTTGTGATTTGACTTTCTCCAAAATATAGTTGGTTAAGTTGAACTGACAAATTGGCTGCAGAGTTGGGTAAAACTCCTCCAAAATTGTTAAAACTGAAACTTAGAATTTGAAGACTGTTATAGTTTTTCAAAGGTGTTAAAAGGGCTAACTTACCAGTGGAATTATATCCTAGGTTATTACTAGTAACACTTGATCTTAACAGAAACAATTTTGAAGGACAAATCTCGAATTGTCCAGGAAATTTACAGAATCTTCGAAGGTTAAGTGGAATTTGAGATTTGTCCTTCAAAATTGTTTCTGTTAAGATCAAGAATTTGGAATTGACCCAAAAAATAAATTTCCTCTAATACCAATGAGATTAAGGGACGAGATTCATATTTATAATTATATATAATAATATTATTATTTAAATAAAAAATATTTTTTAGTTCTCATATGTCAATATATGTGAATATATGTGAATGTGAGAAAGACATGTTATTTGATTTTAAAGGACACGTTTTTTCATAAGAAATCAATATATCTTTACTTAAAGACACATTCTTTTAAACAGTTGCAATGTCTAAAAGACAAATATTTTGAATTGAAATAGTCTGTCCTTCATGTTTTAAAGTATTCCAAAAATGCTATCTTCTTTCTCTTGCTTTGATATTACTTCTCAATTTTCTTTTCCATTTTTTTGGGCTGAGTTAAATAGTGCAAATTTGATTTTTTATTGGGCATTGTATATTGAGGATAGAATTTCTATTCAACCTTTTGTACCTAGAGGGCAAATTACTATCCTAAAGATAGTTTCCTAGAAATGCTTTGCCTATAAAAATCTTCCTTTAATTTATTTCTTCATTTCTTTTTATTTCTTTATTTTTTATATTTCTCCAAATATTCTACATCAAGTTAAATTTTTTTCTACGACAGTTGAAAAGGGATGAAAGGAATATATCAGATAGATTATTGTTGGGAAAGTTGAAAAAGGTTATGCTTGTTAATTTACCCAATTCATCTAAAATATATTATGCAAGTTTTTTCATGTGTTAAAGTTATTTACAGGTAATGAACCTTGGCAATACTAATACAAGTAACTAAAAGCTCTTGAGTTATTTAAATGTTTCAAATGTGTGTATATATATATATATATAAAGCAGAGTGATATTTTAAAAAAAATGACACATGACAGTTTCCCTTGAAGAGTTTGTTATGTGTCATCTTTCATAAAAATTCTCATTTATACTAATTATTATTTAAATTTTTATTTCTATTTTAATTATCATTATTATTTACAAAATTACCTTAATATTTATAATTTAAATTATTATTTTTTAAATTTTAATTTTTAAAAATTAAGATATTTTGTAATTAAATATAATATTTAAAAATTATTTATATTATTTTTTTTATAAATTCATATATATATATATAAAGTAGAGTGATATTTCCAAGAAAATGACGCGTGATACTTTCCTTGAAAAGCTTGCCACGTGTCACCTTCCATAAATGCATTCTTTCATCCTAATTATTATTTAATTTTTTTTTCTATTTTAATTATCATTATTATTTACAATACTATCTTAACATTTATAATTTAAATTATTATTTTTTTTTAAATTTTAATTTTTAAAAATTGATATATTTTGTAATTAAATGAAATATTTAAAAATTATTTATATTATTTTTTTTATAAATTCATTTATGCAAAAATACCATTTGCCATATGTTACCATCTATAATAATAATAATAATAATAATAATAATAATAATAATAATAATAATAATAATAATAATAATAATAATAATAATAATAATATGTTATTGATGACTATTAGTTTAAAAAAAATTAACTATTAATTTATGTTATCATAGTCAACTATCATACAATTTAATCAACCCTAAATTATTTCATATCTTTAGTAAATAATTTTATTATATTATTATATTTTTTATTATTTTTATTATGAAATTTTTATTAAAAAATTTGAGAGACAAAAGTATAATTTATGTAAAAGTTATAAAAATAAAATATAGATATTTGCCTTATTTATAATTAATGTGTATTATTTCTTATGTTAATAATTTAATATTCTTTTTATTTTACTTTTTTAATATTAATTAATTTTTATTATTATTATCATTATGATCAATTTATAGCCATTTAATAATTGAAATGGCTAAATAAATAAGAAATATTTTACTTTTATAAAAATTAAATTTAAATACTTTTGTTATATTTTCAATTAAATAATATTTAATTATAAATTATTTTTTTATTTAAATAGTTTTCATTTGTTTGTTTATATATAATATATCATATGCGATATTTGATACACATTAAATATTATTCTCTCATTAAATATCTTCATTTCACCCAAACGCTCTCAAATCTATTTTTGATTTGCACTATTATTATTTTTTTTTTCAAAAATTATTAATTATCATTCTCAAAATTTATTTATTAATGTATTTAATTAATATTTATTTAATTATTAATTTTTGATAAATTTCTTATTTTATATTTTTTAAACATTTGAATATTTTATTTCATTATAATTATATATTGAATGCAATTATAACTAATATTTTGATTATTTATGTTTTATTATCATTAATTTGTAAATTTTAATTAAAAATAATATATATTTTTAATATTTATTATATTAATGGAAAATAATGATATTTTAAAATTTTAATATTTATGAAATTTATTTATTTTATATTATAAATTTATGCAAATTTATAACATTTTTGTCAAAGAATTATGTTATAAAAAAATATATCAAATTAATAAAAAAATTTACACTTAGATATAGTATTTTTTTTAAAAAAAATAATATAATAGAATGTTATTTTTAAATAATAATAAAGTTATATATTTTCATTATTATTAAAATTAAATAATTAAATTTTTTATTAGCAATTTAATATTGTTTACTATATTAATAACAAAAAATATTATATTTATATATTTTTAAAAGAATATTATTTTCTCTAATTTTATAAAAATAAATATTGATTTATATAAATTATGAGATAAAAATATAAATATTTTATGAAATTTAAATTATTTTTTGAATATTGTACTTTTATTACATTTTAAACAAAATAATCATGGAAGCTACTATTAATATATATATATATATATATATATATATATATATATATATATATATAATTAAATAGGTATTTTAATTAATTGTATTATAAATTAATTAAAATTTTATTATTATAATAGGTAAAAATTTATTCAAATTAAATTAAATAAGAGAGTAATTTTAATTTAAAATTAAATTTAATAATAATAATTTATCTTATTTAAAATATAATTAAAAATTAAATTAAAAAAATAAAAATTATAAATTACCCATGTATAGCATGGGCATTATGCTAGTTTTATTATAATTAGTGCATCTTTAATTCATTTAAGTAATGAATGGACTAATTTAATTTGAACTATATAAAAAGAGAAGCCTTTGCATAAATTAGATATTTTTATTTTCATTATACATAAAAGTTTACTTTATCCATTATTCTTTAAGTATGATTCTCTTTGAAAAGAGATAAAATTCAAAGGCCTATTGGCTGAAAAGTCCAAACATTTACGTTTATTGTTCATTTTATCCAAAACATTTAATTTTGGATAATTTTTTATAATCTTTAATTTTTGATAATTTAATCAAAATTTTAAAAATTGAAGAAATTTTATTAAAAACCCACAATTTAATTTGGGAATTTTAGCTTCTACCACTTAGATAGTCAAGTGGACATGCAATGTAATATTTTTTTAATAAAAATTGTTCAAAATTAAAAATTATGGATAAAATGAGCCATACGCATAAAGGTTATGATTTTTCTACCAATTGGCCAAATTCAAACATATAATTAAAATCAAAAGGTAAGAAATGCAGTGTTATTATTTTTATTATAGTTCGCATATGTATACTAAAATAGTTATATCTCTAAATCATTCAAATTGGTTGACATTTTACTCTTTTTTTTTTTTCTATGTAAAAAAGTCTGCAAAATAGGCACTTGAGAAAATTATAAAAATGGTTAAAGACATGAAGGTATTCTTTTAAGTCGTACTATAGTTATTGATAATATTTCTCATAAATATATGAAAAAAAAATACATTCATTGGCTAAATTTTCTTATAACACTCTAATTTTCTTTTTATTTACATCGTAAATATTTTTAATAAACCTTTTTTTTAATAAACAATAGATTTTATAATTTAATAAACTTTTTTGTTAAAAATATATTTTTAATATATTTGAGATGTTTATCAATTTAAAATATTATAACTTTTATTTATATGTATATTTTTAGATTTTGATAGAGCACAACGTACGGGCTTTCAAGTAATTTGAAAGAAAGGAAAGAACAAAGAAAATAAATATATGAAGGAAGCTTATTAAGATTGGAGAACAGGAAAAGTTCCAAGCAGAAAGATTAAACTAAAACCGAGAAAAAGCAAACAAAAATAAATGCCAAACCGAGCATAATTTAATAAATAATATATAGCTCCTTATCCCCTTATTTGGAATGTAAAATTTTACAATAATTTAATTTAATTATCTATTTTTTATTAATTCTTATGTTTGGAATGAAATAATTCATAAGAAAATTTTCACTTTAAAAGCAATAGAAATCAAGCATAATTTTATGAGAATTTAATTAAATTCTTTCTTATAAATAATTTATTTCAAAGAAGCCTATAATAAATTGAATATGTAAATTTAATTTAAAAAATAATAATATGAAAAATAAATAAAGAAAACAATGTTGGACTTTTGTCCCAAATCGTTTTGGAAGTGCTAGGGAAGGAGGCATCCTTAGGCTTCCTTAATTTGGACTTTTGTCCCACATCGTTTTGGAAGTGCTAAGGAAGGAGGCATCCTTAGGCTTCCTTAATAAAAGGATGCCTCCTTCCAGATAATTTCAAAATTCTAACAAGTGAGCTCTTTTTGATAGGGGTGTTCGGTTCCAATTCAGTTTGAGATTTGCTTAGGAATCGAAATCGAACTGAAATTTTAAAATTTCGGTATGGTTCCGGTTCGATTCTTTATTATTTCGGTTTCAGCTCGGTACAACTCTCAGTTTCCGGTTCGGTTCGGTATGATTCCGGTTCAGTTTTTGGTTTTTAAAATAATTTTACATTATTATTTCTTTAAAAAGTCATACTTCAATTAACATTTAAGTTTTGAATTGAGTTATTAATATATAATATATTATATAATATATCTTTTAGCTATACCTAAATTATATAATATTTAATTATAAGGTGCATATATAACTTATGATTAAATATATTATATAATATAATAATATATCATATAACATACATTTTAACTATTTATTAATCATATAATATTTAACTATAAGATACAAATATAATTAAGAATTAATATATATATATATATAATATTATATTTATAATTAAGAATGATAAGGTAATTTAATATATTTATAACTAAAATTATGAAGAAAATATAGAAAAATAAAATGTAATATTAAATTATATTTAGTTCATAATTATATATACATACATAAGTATATATAATTATATTGAAATTATATAATATATCTGAAAAAATATAGAAAAGTATATATATAAATTTGGTTCTCGATTCGACACCAGTTTGGTACGGTTCCAGTTCAGTTTAGGTACAATTCTGGTTCGATTTTTAGTAAAAAATCAGAACCAAACTAAAGTATCAAAATAAATTTGGTTTGATATGGTTCCTCTCAGTTCGGTACGATTCTTTGGTTCGATTCGATTCCCCAAGAACCATGCGCATCCCTACTTTTTGAGCCTCCTACTAATTTTTTTAATGAAATTATATTTATTACTTTAAATAATATTTTAAATATATTTTAATTAAATTATATTCAAATTATAGTTGACAATAAGTAAATGTATTATTATTATTAATTAATGATATGAAGGGATTAAAATGCAAAAACAAAATAATTTTCCTTTATTCTAAATATAGATTTAGAAATAAAAAAAAATTGTCTCTAAAAATAACTTTAAAGATAAATAATATAATTTGTAAAAATATATAGAGAGATAATTTTTTTTTTTGTATTTACAGATAAATTATATTTGTTTTTAAAAATTAAATTTATATCTAATATAAATTTATCTTTACATTTGTCAATAATTGCATTTACGGATAAACTAAATATATGCTTCTATGTACCAGTCATGAAGGACTTCAATAATTAATGTGACACTAGTATTCAATTAAAGGACGAATATGCCAAGACTAATTAATGAATTAAGGACCCAACCAACCAGAAATTGGTTAAGATGTACAGACTAGGTCAAATGATAAACTTTCCCTTTTTTTTAAAAAAAAAAAAAAAAAAAAAAAGAATTCATGAAAGTCAATTGTGTACACATTAGTACAAGGGAGATGTCAATTTACCAGGAACATTTTCTTGAGGGTCAGTCAAAGGATTAAATATATGAAATGAAGACAATACATATATATATATATATATATATATATATATATATATATATATATATATATATATATATATGAACAAAAATCACCAATTTTAATCTAATTATAAAGAAATCAATTTAGCTAATTTAAAAATTTAAATTTGTAGTGAAAGTCATAATAATAATTTTATATCTTTAATACATTTTCATATGTGAATGTCCATTCAATTTAAAACGTGAATAATTACATGCTTACGGCACAAAATGGTTTTAATCATCAATTGGAAAGAGGCTGGAAATTTTATCTATTTCAATATTCTTTTCTATTTTCTAGCTCTCTGAATAGAACCAAAGAACCACACTGAAATCGGAAAAACTATTATTATAAGAATCGAACTAAACTTATATTTACTATTTTAATTTGGTTCTAGTTATTTATCAAGAACGGAACCGGAAAAATATCAAAATCGTACAAAGAACCAATTATATATATATATATATATATATATATATATATATATATTATCTTTAATTATTAGTGCATATGATTTAACATATATTATTTTAACTTTTTTAATTTTTTAAAATAATTTTAATCTTAAATGCATGAAATTATTTTATAATGTTGAATTAATTATATGACCAAATTACATGTTAGTCATACGGTATACTTTTATATATGTATCTTTTAGTTAAATATTATATAATTAAGAAATTTATAAATGATAATATAACATTCTTATTAAGAATATATTTTTTATATTAATATTATTATTTTAATGTTAATATTATTATTTTTATTATTATTTTCATATTAGAAATTTAAGATTGTATTTGCTATTTTAAAATAAACACAACAATATTGTAGTTTTAAGTATAAAAATTGAGATTTGAAATGAAATTAGAATTGAAATTGAAATCAAATAGAATTGAAATTATTGTAAAAAATTATTTTATTGATTATTCCTGATTTGATTAGTTGACTTAGTCAATTAAATTAATATATAAAATTGATTAAACTTTGGTTAAGTAGGCTTAATTGAGCTTCCTCACGTCCTTTATTATTGCATGGTAAAGTGGCTTTTGGGCCTCAGTTATCTTTGACAAGCCCGCAACGAGAGTGTACAAATATAAAAATAATAAAAAAGAGGCTACCAAATAATCATGCAATGAAAAATTGGATTTTTGTTGAATTTAAAAGAGTTTCCAACTCGTGACAGTGAATACATCCTTTAAGGCTAAATTTAATTCATGTCTATTACCTTTTTTTTTTTTTTTCATTTTTGTATAATTTTTGGACTTTGGAGGGAATGGTAATGGAGATAGTTAGCATAACTGAATTGGTTAATTGTAACTAAGACAATTGTATTCAAGGATTAGAGAATAAATACTGTAACTCATGAATGGAATAATAGAATACTCTTTCTGTCACTAATTCTCTGTTTCTCTCTCTCCCTCTCTCTCTTCTCGATGCTGCTACCTTCTTTTCTGTTCTTTTCTCTTTCCTTTCTTTTCTTTCTTCTCTCATCCAATCTTCTTCTTCTACATTCTTTTGTCATTCTGGACTAGGAGTTAGGTCATATGAGCCATAGTCCTAACAAATGGCATCTGTGGTTGAGTCTATTTGTATAGCGAATACCAGAGTATGAAAATTCTCCTTCCTTCTGTTTCTGGGAAATAAAGAAGAAATTGGAAACTGGCATATGTGCATACTGCGTTAATTGTTTATCACTAAAAATTTAGCTGTGAGCGTATTCTCAATTTCAAACGTTGTTAATCCATCACTAAAACATTTATTGAGAAACTTATTTACCGTTGAAAGGCTTGCTTTATATATATATGGAGAGAGATTTACTTTATTTAATTTAGCTGTTTGAGAATTCTATCTTAGCAGCTCCTCATATTGGCAGCCCCTTATCCAATTAGTTAATAGTTGGGGAAAACTTCGTATATGTTTTATTAATGGAAGTCGGATGTAACAAGATTAAAACCTCACAATACTGAAAATTAATTAAATAATTGGGCAATTTGTGTTTAATTCAATTTATCTCAAGGAGATTAGTGATATAGCCAAGCTAAATTGCCTTAAAAAGTAGTAATCCTAGTTTTTTTTTTTTATGAACAATAATTTTTATTTTTAATAAAATCCAAGGAAAAACTTAGTATGAACATGTCAACTAAAACCTGGCCAATAGTTCACCCTAATACACTCGACCTAGGACACAACATGCTAAGTGAAAAAACTTGAAATGAGACTTACAAACAACCAAGGCCACACTGATCCAAAATTCCAATCAAAATAGCAAAAATGCAAACACCAAAAACTTCACACAACAACCAAAAAATAACAACAAAACACAACTGAACGCTAAAAACCAAAGGCAAGAACTCAAAAGTAAGCATAGAAATCTTCAGATTGTGATGCTCCTTGCGGTAGAGTTGACAGATTATTAATAATGGAATTGACGATTGCTACTGATGCCAAGGTGCATTACTCGGACATATAATCAAACTATTAGCACCAAGCTTATTAAAAAAAAGCCAAAGAAATATATTACAAAGTAAGAAAATATAAAAGGAAAGGAATACTTGACAGACACATCTATACCAACTTGCAAGAAAATATTCAAACGTTGGCACTACTTTCGGGAAACAGTTCTTCTAATTTTATTGCGGAGAATGACCTTGAAATTAGAGGATACTTAGGAATCAGCTTCGAGGAAACTTGTTGCATTGTAGGCCGAGATTTGGGATTGATATGCAAGCATGAAAATGCTAACATGGTAATGTAGACAACGCCCTCTGCAACTTGATTTTGAGGAAGTGGAAGACGTTGGTCTATCACATCCTCTAAAAATTTATGCCGATCATGCAGTGATGAGGAAGATGCTGATGACCAAAGAGATGAGATGAGGTTGCCTGGATGCTTTCCCATTACTAATTCCAGTATTGTCACCCCAAAACTATACACATCACATTTTTCATTTACTTGCATTGCGTAGGCTAATTCTGTAAAATAAAAAAAAAAAAGTCCAATTATGCTTAATAATATGCTACTTTTTTAAGTGTACTCCTAATAATATTATGGCTAGCAATCATTAAATCAAAACATTCGGAAAACTCATATGTAATCAAAGCATAGGGCCACCTAATGATCAGTAACTAACTAACTATTATTTTGAAATCAGAACAGTCGTGGCAATTTATCAATCCTCAATTTGGTGACGATTTCAAATGCCTGCTATCTTTGATCTGTCACACAAGAGTTAATGTATACACAATGCCATAAAAATTTGGTTGATGCACTCATAAAGCCACAAAATTATATATGTAAATGACAAATAATAAAAATTATATTTGATAAAAATAGACTTTCTATATCTAATTTAAATTTTAATATTTCATTTTTTATTAAAATCATTTTTTACATTTTTTTATATATAATTCGATTATTAAAATCTATAGCATATAACTATAATACTCTCACTTTAATATTTTAGTTTTAATCTTTATATGTCCAATTTAAATTTTCAATAAAATTTTATTTTTTTATCACTTTTTGTAATCCATTTTTTATGGAAAAATTAGTTATATATAATTAAAATATATAATTACTTATAAAAATAAACAAATGAAAAAAATTAAAATATATATATATATATATATATAAAAGTGCCATTATATTAATTAGTAGATAAATAATAAAGACAAATAAAAAAATAAAGATAAAAGAAAATATACGCAAAATAAGCTACATTGGTATACATCTACAAATGATTATATCTGCCTTGCTACTATAGCTTCTTCCTCGTCTCTATTTTTTTTTTTCTTTTTTTTGTAAGTGGGTGCTACTTGATCTTTTGAATTTTGGATTCAATAGTCTCTTTCAAATATTATAAGAATCAGGAATCAATAGAAATGTAAGTAAAATTTGAGAATTCAGACCAACAAAACTTGAATAAAAATAATTAAAAATAGAGCAAACCAAAGAACAATTTGAAAGCATTAGATGATGGAAGGAAATTTGGTAGATTTCAAATGGCACAAAATGCCTACTATTTATAGGCAAGATGATGAAGAAAAATTAAAGATAAATTTAATTCAATCATTAAACAATTTTAATTAAAAAAAGTTACACTATTAACTTTTGTATTCAAAGTTTGGCTGCCATAAGTTATTAAAGAATGGAATTACAAATCAATGACCTACTGAATATAATTTATTATTTTTAATCATAAATTAACATAATTGATTAGAAATAAATTAAAATATTAATATAATAACATTAAATGATGAAATTAATATTTAGCCAGTCAAGTTCTCTTTAGAAATTGACACGTGACAACTTCTAGGAAAAACTTGGCATATATATATATATATATATATATATATATATATAGAGATTTCACAATGAAACCAAGACACGTACCTGGAGCTGTGTATCCAAAGGTACCAGCAAATGAGGTTATACTGGATGAGTCAGGTAATAAAAGCCTAGCTGTGCCGAAATCAGATATGCGAGGCTCGTAATCTGAATCCAAGAGAATATTGTTGCTAGAAATGTCCCGATGAATGATTGGAAACGGGCAATTATGGTGCATATAAGATAAAGCATTGGCCACCCCTTTGACAATATTTAGCCTTTTGATCCAATCCAATTCTGCTGCTTGCTCTTCACTTGTTAAAATGCTTCTCAAACTCCCCCTTTCCATGAACTCATAAACCAAAAAAGAGTGCTTTGAATGTGAACAAAAACCATGTAACTTCACAATATTTCGATGCCGAATTTCTGACAACACTTGAATCTCTCTTTCAAAAGCTTTCAAGTTCTCTGACTTGTCTTCCTGTAATGGATGAAGTTTTTTCACAGCAAACACTCGACCTGATGGCAGCACAACTTTATAAACGAATCCACTTCCGCCTGCTCCAATGCAATAGTTGGAGTTGAAATCCTCAGTGGCCTCAATGATTTTTTCATGTTGTAATTCCTGATCATCTCCAGGTATCACCAATATGTGTTTATCTCGTGATTCCCTTGATGGGGCTTTTCTTTTTATAAGTCGGTGGAGAATCAGGAGACCTCCAATTAAGAACACCAGACACATAGCGGCCAAAACAGGAAGTACAATCGGAGTTCTACCACTTTTGATAGACGTACAAGCCTTTAGACTACTAGCATTACCACATAAGCCTTTATTGTTTCTATATGCCTCAAATGGAGCCTCACGAAAGGCTTTAGCATCAGGAATAGGACCTTCTAAGTCATTGTAGGATATATCCACATCAGTCAAGCTCCAAAAATCATCAAAATTGGTTGGAATCGAACCAGAAAGCATGTTATAAGAGAGATTCAACACTTCTAGAGTTCTCAATTGCGCAAGTTGTTGTGGCATATGTCCCATCAACAAATTGTGACTAAGATCAAGAATTTCTAGAAAATGTAGATTCCCTAACTCGAACGGAATACTTCCCGTAAATTCATTGCCACTCAAATTCAAGATCAATAAATGTGAAAGTTCTCCAAGTTGTCCAGGAATTGAACCACTTAGATTATTTGCTGCTAAATTAAGTTCAGCCAGATTAAATAGCACCTTCAAATCTAAAGGAACAACGCCAAAAAGATTGTTGTTATTAAGATAAATTTTGAACAACAGTTTCAAGTTCGCCAATTCTTTAGGAATTTGCCCTTGCAAATGATTCCAGGAAAGGTCAATCAAATGTAATTGAGTAGCATTTCCAAGTTGAAATGGTATACTACCAGAGATATTATTGTTTGAAACTTTTAGGCTTGTGATGCTTTTCCACTGTCCCATTTTCCACGAAAGCTCTCCATGCAATCTATTGTTACTCAAATCAATGTAATTCAAATGTGGGTATATCCCTAAATCTTCTGAAATGTTCCCTGTTAATTGATTCCAATCAAGCCTAAGTCTAAATAAGGTAGTACAGTTTCTCAAGGTTTTGGGGATCGAACCTGAGAAATGATTACTGCCAGCAGAAAAATTTTCAAGTAACCCTCCAAGGCATACATTTTCTGGCAAATAACCAGTGAATCCATTCCCATGCAATTGCAATGACTTCAAACGAGTAAGATTATTGAATTCCAAAGGCAGCGAACCGTTGAGTTGGTTGGATAACAATACCAACGTGTTAAGGGATTTAAGTTCTCCTATTGAATTAGGGATTGAACCAGTGAGATTATTTTCTGATAAATCGAGTTCATAAAGAGAAGTAAGCATCCCAATTTCATGGGGGATGGATCCTAATAGTTTGTTGCCTCCAAGATGAAGAAAAGACAGCTCTCTCAATTTTCCAATGGAAGGAGGAATTACACCAGTTAAACTGTTACTCGATAGCTCAAGTTCTTTTAAAAGTTTTAAGAACCCAATTTCTGAAGGTATAGAACCAGAGAGTTTGTTGCCCCATAAGTAGAGGATAGATAAATTTCTCAAGTTTGTTATGGAAGTAGGAATTGAACCTGTGAATTCGTTTTTCTCCAAATATAGTTCAGAAAGAGAACTAAGCATCCCAATTTCAAGGGGGATGGATCCTGAGAGTTTGTTGTCAAAAAGGTAAAGAATTGATAACTCTCTCAATTTTCCAATGGAAGGAGGGATTGCACCGGTTAAACTATTATTCCATAGCTCAAGTCGTTTTAAAAATTTTAAGAACCCAATTTCTGAAGGTATGGAACCAGAGAGTTTATTACCCCACAAGGAGAGAATGGATAGATTTTTCAAATTTGTTATGGAAATAGGAATTGAACCTGTGAGATTGTTACTTGACAAATCGAGCTTAGAAAGATCTGTCAGCATACCTATCTCATATGGAATATTTCCTGTGAGATGATTAATGGACAAGTTCAATGAGGTAATTTTAGAGAGATTAAGGATATGCGATGGAAGGGTCCCATGCAATGAGTTGTTCGAAATATCAAGACTTAAAAGGTTGGGAAAGCATGAAAAATTGAAACTATGTAGCGTACCTCTTAAGCCTAAATTAATGAGGCTCAAATTGGTGATACTTCCAGAGCTATCACAAGTAACCCCATCCCAATTGCAAGGCCTGCTGCCAACCCAAGAATCTAAAACAGATTGGCTTTGGTTGTCAAGACTGGCTTTCCATTTTAAGAGAGAATCAGCTTCCTTCCCACCTTTAGCTAGTTCATCACTCTTTGCATCGGCAGAGACTGAAGTTGCAGCAAAAGCAGAAGAATTGATGAACAAAGATATAGAAGAGAGAAATATGAGAATAAGCAGGGCTCGGAATAACTTGGAAGGTGATTTAGCGAGCAAGCACATTGTGGCTTTGGTGACTATTTTAGTTCAGGTCTATTAGAGTACAAAAGTAGAACGAGATGGATTATTTCATGGGCGAGTGAAGAACTTTAGCTTCCTGGAGAGGTATTTATAGAATAACGTAGTATCTTGAACGGTAAAAAATCTCTCATACTAACCATCAACAATCAACATCAAATCACTTACGTTGAGAAGCCTTCAGGGAAATTTCCTTTTTGCAAGTGTTAATAAATCCGTTACCTATTATATTAATTTGAATTATGAAATTAATACACTTACACTTTTGGCACTCTAATTCTTAGAAGCAATTAAAAAATTAACCTCTAACTTTAAAATTGCTTTTGACGCTTTTCTATTTCCTCATTTCTGCTTTTTGTGCAGCGTACACATACATGTACAGTGTTCTAACTTTGAATTTGAGCATCTATGTAAAGTAGAAATCAAATTTGAACTTCACATTGCTAGTTCAATCAAGATAAAATGAACCGTTTAATTAATCTAATATTCTTGGAAATTATTTCAGTTGTATAACCTATTTCAATTGTTTACATTCAAGGACCAATTTTGGCATGTGCTGAACTATACATGCATATTGTTTAGCATTAGATAAAATTCTTACATTAATATGAACCTCGAGAATGGCATTGCTAATGTTGAGGTCCATTGAAAACAGTGAGGGAAAGTGAAAGAAGTAAAGTTTGCATCATCTTCATAAATGTTGGATCAAACTTCCAACTTGTCCAGTGGGTTGGGCAGCGAATAATTTTCAATGAAAATAACGTGAAATAGAATTGTGGAAAAAGAAAACAAAATTATTATAATATTTCCTTGATTGGGCAAGAAATAATACCATGATTGACTTTATAATTGGTCTGGAATTTTAGTTATTGTGCAATTGCTCGATGACAAAACATCATCACAAGGACCACAAGTACACCAATCTCTCCTTGAAGTTTGTTGAAGCTTAAGAGTATGATTTTAAATAATATTAATTGTGTCAACTTTAAAGTTAATAATAAATTCCAAGTAAAAAAAAAAACTTTATTAGTAATAATAAGTTGCTTCATATTGATAGAAATATTAAATGTAGCAACTTTATAGATGATGATTGATTGCATAAAGCTAATACTCATACATTATATAATGATCATTTAAAAACAAAACAGAATCATTACATGGTAAATTAATTAAAATCCACGGCACTAGCGTCTCTCTCTCACTAATACTCACAGATTAGAAATCCTCTTTTATTATTATTATTATTATTATTATTATTCGTAATTTGGGTTTTGGTTGTTATTAATTCGTAACTTGGCTGAAGCTTTGAATCAGTATTATAATAATAATAATAATAATAATAATAATGGTGATGACTGGACTTGTTTTTGTTGTGGTTGAGTGCTTGAAAATTCAAATTAGTTAGACAGGTATCATGCATATATCCAAATGTTACAGGTGTGTCAATATGCAACATTTGTTTGAGGATTGCTTTTATCTCCTTCACTAAGTATATGAAATATTTTTACCAGAATCTATGTGTTAAGTTTGAAGTTGCTTCCACTAAAATGGCTTAAGTCAATTTGGTTTGACTTCCTCTCATTATATATTCTTTTTTTTTTCTCTGTTTATTTCTTGACGTGGGACATCCAGCACTTTCCCTCAACTGCAGCCAGATCAGACTTAGTTTTTAAGTCCAACTGTCACTTGTACTAATGCAGTGGCTTACCTAGAGTCTAACCTCTTTCTTTTTAGCTTGGCTCTACGAGTTTAGTTCAATGTGCAACATTCAACAAAGTAGGAGATGGCATGTTGCACTCTTTCATTAATTTCTCTCCATTACTTGAGCTTAAGTCATGACCTAAAAGTAGGAGGTTGAATGTTACTTCATACGCTTAAATGAGTTAAGATAATTAGTTTAATATTTGAAAATTCTAGCTAGATAATGGAGTTGCAGTCACTATCTTCCTAATGTTCTTAAAGAAGGAAATATGCTTACGTAGACTTGTGACCATAATATTAAACAATAATATTAATTGTGACAACTTTATAGCTAATGATAAATTGCATAAAACTAATATATAGTCATATCCTAAATCAAGCCCAAGTAAAAATAAAATTTTAGTGGTAAAAATAAGTTGCTTCGTATTGATAGTCACCTCTTGAACAAAGCTCATGGTGTAAGGAAATATTGCGTAATATTCATACACTATATAGAGCTCATGTAAAAATAAAACAAAATCTTTGTTAAGCAAAATCTCCTTTGAATTCTATACATTGTTTAACTATCGATTATTTTTCAAATTTAATCAAGTAATTTTTATTATAATTAGAAGAGGAAGAATAATCATTTTTGTTGAGGAAATTGGGATTTAATGCAAAACTTTAAATAAAATTTTATTACTATTTTGATTTGCCAAAATATTAATACTAAAATTTCATTAATTCTTGTTATATATAGTGCCCTTTTGGCAAATAAAATTGGGTCATTGCGTTTTCTTATGCTTAATAATTAATTTAAAACATTTTTTAATAGAATTTAGATTTTTGTTAGTGCTGTGGTAAGGTGCCAATACTCCCCCACCACGCAATATCTTTCTTCTCAGTCTGCTCAAATGTCGACTATTCAATGTTCATGCTAGAACTGGGGAATTCGCACAAAATAATAATAATAATAATAAGTAAATAAATAAATAAATAATTGTTTGATCTAAGATTATCTACTTTATTAAAAGTATGTGAAATTTTCTGACCTAAAAAGTATAGATCACTGCTGGTTTTGAGTTTGAAGTTTTTTTTTTATTTTTTTTTAAGCAACACTTAATTAATAAATGAAATTTAGGAAAAACTTAGCATGAATATTGCCAAAATGGCTTTAAGTCAATTTGGCTCAACTTCCCCTTCCTATATAATCTTTTTTTTCTTTATTTGTTTTCAACTAGGACATCCAACACTCCCTTTGGTTTGACTTGTTACGACACTGTCCACTACGCTTTTAGGGTCTCAAAATGTCTGCAAGGTACATGTATTGAGCTTGGGTTACCTCCACCAAAATAGTTTAAGTCAATTTGCCTTGGCTTCCCCTTGCTATATATTCTTTTGTTTTTCCTTATTTATTTTTGATGTGGGACATCCAACAAAGTAGGAGGTGGCCTGTTGCATTCTTCCATTAATTTCTCTCCATTACTTGAGCTTATAGTCCTGGCCTTAAAGTAGGAGGTTGAATGTTACCTCATACAGTTAAATGAGCTGAGTTAACTAGTTCAGTATTTGAAAATTCCTCCACTACCATGACAGATGACATCTGACTAATTCTAAGAAGATAATGGAGTTGCAGTGGCTATCTTCCTAATGTTCTTAAAGAAGGAAATATACTTATATAGACTTGTTTGTACAATTAGCTGTTAGCAGTTATTAATCACATCTAGGCTGGGAATATAAATTTTTATTGTAAAATCAAATTTTGAGTGTCGATTAGACTTGGTAATACTGGTGGTCCCTGCTGACTGCTTCAAAGAAAAGATATTTTCAATGTAATATATATGAATCCAATGCATTCAATCATGAACTTGATGGTGAATTAATGCATAAGGGGGGTCATCTTTGCAGGTTTAATTTATAACTTTCTTCACCCACCTTCCTTCCAACCGAGGGTTTTATTATTATGATTAAAAGATTTTGTGGCAAATGCGCGGTCTTAAATAGTTCATTTAATTTGTAGGGTATTATATGATATAACGTAGTTTTTCTGTATAAAAAGAGAGGTTAAATAAATAATTAAATACTGTATAGTGTTTTATGTATAGTGCTTAAAAATTAATTATTTTATTTTATTTCTTTGCTTTGGTTAAATAGATGATAATAATAATAATAACGATAATAATAATAATTGCTTTCATCTGCTTCGCTAAGAATGTGTAATTTTCTGTATAAAATTTCTACTCTACCATAATGGATGACATCTGAGTAATTCTAACTAGATAATGGAGTTGCAGTCGCTATCTTCCTCATGTTCTTAAAGAAGGAAATATGCTAATTATGTAGACTTGTTTGTGTGTGTGATTATTAGGGATGTCTGATGCCACACGAAATTGATTTGTACAGTTTGAAAATGAACTTTTTTACCAAAAAAATAGTTTTCCAACCATATAATAGAGACAAAACTTGTACAATTAACTGTTAGCCGTTATTAATCATAGCCAAGCTGGTAATATAAATTTGGATTGTAAAATCAACTTTTAATTGTTGATTAGACTTGTTAGTATATGTTGCTGGTCCCTGCTGGCTGATTCAAAGAAAAGATCCTTTCAAAGTAATATGAATCGAAAGAAATCAATCATGATCTTGATGGCGAATTAATGCATAAGATGGGGCCTCTCTTTGCAGGTTTAATCAATCATCTTCCCACCATTAATAAACACAGCGAGAAATCCTTTTCTTTTACCTTTTCTTGTGTGTATGGCTGTTTGGTGCAATTTACACTTGCACTCCTCTGTTTTTCTTCCTTTCTTGTGTTAGTAAATGGTTTATTAGTTTTCTCCTCTTGTTTCTTTTCTTGGGTTTTTCAGAAAGGATGAGAAGGTTTCCAGCTCTTTTTCTTCCTCTTGTTTTTGCCATTCTTTTCCTAGAAAGATTTACTGTCGTTTATGGTCTAAACTACACAAATTATAGGCAAGTTATACTAGATTGAGACTTAAAAGGATTCAAAGGCATTCGGATAAGATTAACTTATGACCATAATATATTAAAAAAATAATATTCAAAGACATTCGGACAAGATTAACTAGTGATAAATTACATAAAACTAATATATAGTCATGCCCTAAATCAAGCCCAAATAAAAATAAAACTTTAGTGGTAAAAATAAGCTGCTTCATATTGATAGTCACGTCTCGAGCAGAGCTCATGATTTACGGAAATATTGCCTAAAGCTATTATTCATACACTATAGAGCTCATGTAAAAACAAAACAAAATCTTTATGTGATAAATATTAATTAAAATCCATGGAAAGCAAAATCTCCTTCGAATTCTATAGATTGTTTAATTATCGATTATTTTTCAAAAATTAATCAATTTTTTTCATAATTAAAAGAGGGAGATTAATTATTTTTGTTGAGGAAATTGGCATTGGGTAAATCAATGTTGCATTCTTCCATTAGTTTCTCTCCATTACTTGAGCTTATAGTCCCGACCTTAAAGCTGGTGGTTGAATGTTACTTCATACAGTTAAATGAGCTGAGTTGATTAGTTCAATATTTGAAAATTCCTACTCCAACATGATAGATGACGTCTGACTAATTCTAATTAGACAATGGAGTTGCAGTCGCTATCTTCCTAGTGTTCTTGAAGAAGGAAATATGCTTATGTAGACTTGTTTGTGTGTATGATCATTAGGAATGTCTGAAGTGATCTTGAAATAGATTTATACTGTTTGAAAACAAACTTTTTTACTAAAAAAATAGTTTTCAACCATATGATAGAGACAAAACTTGTACAAATAACTGTTGGCCGTTATTAATCATAGCTAAGCTGGAAATATAAATTTGGATTGTAAAATCAAATTTTAAATGTTGATTAGACTTGGTAATATATATTGCTGGTCCCTGCTGGCTGATTCAAAGAAAAGATCCCTTCAATGTAATGTGAATCCAATGCAATCAATCATGATCTTGATGGTGATTAATGCATAAGAGGGGGCCTTAGGTTTAAGGTTTAATAAATCATCCTCCCACCATTAACACACACACAGAGAGAAATACAAGTCCTTTTCTTTTACCTTTTCTTGTGTGTATGGGTGTTTGGTGCAATTTACACTTGTGCTCTGTTTTTCTTTCTTTCTTTTGTTAGTAATGGTTTGTTAGTTTTCTCAGTTTGTTTCTTTTCTTGAGACTGAATAAGAAATGGGTTTTTTAGAAAGGAAGAGAAGGCTTCCAGCTCTTTTTCTTCCTCTTGTTCTTGCCATCTTTTCCTAGAAAAATTTACTGTCATTTATGCTCTAAATCACACAAATTATAGGCAAGTTAATGGCTTGAGACTTAAAAGGATTCAAAGGCATTTGGACAAGATTAACAAACCTACTTATAGCTAATGATAAATTACATAAAACTAATAGCCATTCCCTAAATCAAGCCCAAGTAAAAATAAAACTTTAGTGGCAAAAATAACTTGCTATATAATTTTTTTTCTTTCTTTGTTTTTATGTGGGCACAACTAAATTGGACTAAAATTTGTAAGTTCAATTGTCACTGTATGTGGTGGCCCACCTAGAGTCTGGCATTTTCTTTTTGACTTTGCTCATGGGCATATTTTTTTTCTAGCCCATGGATCACATGGTTTGGCTCCTTACAACACTGCTCACTATGCTTGTAGGGTCTCAAAATGTCCGCAAGATACATATATTGAGTTTGGGGTTGTCTCCACTAAAGTGGCATAAATCAACTTGTCTTAGTTTCCCCTTACTATATATTCTCTTATTTTTCCTCATTTGCTTTTGATGTGGGACATCCAACAAAGTAGGAGGTGGCATGTTGCACTCTTCCATTAATTTCTCTCCATTGCTTAAGCTTACTGTCCTGACATTAAAATAGGAAGTTGAATGTTACTTCATACACTTATTTCAACGGAGTTAATTAGTTCAATATTTGAAAATTCCTACATTACCATGATAGATGACATCTGACTAATTCTAACAAGATAATGGAGTTGCTGTCACTATATCTTCCTAATGTTCTTATTAAGGAGGAAATATGCTTATATAGACTCGTTTGTACTATTAGTTGTTAGCAGTTATTAATCATATCCAAACTGGGAATATAAATTTGGATTGTAAAATCAAATTTTAAATGTTGATTACACTTGGTAATATCTGTTGGTGGTCCCTCAACCTGTAAATATTAGGAGGAGTAACTTTTTAGAACCTACTCCTTTAATCTATAAATGCTAGTATAAATACTATGTCATCAAATAGTGTAAACAAGAGATGTATAGTTTTTTTTACTAGAATAAAAATATTAAATGCAAGTCAGGAAAAACTTAACATTGGCCATTGAACTAAACTCATCCATCATGCCTTATGCTTAATAATTAATGTAATTCTTTTTTTAGTCATGTGGTAAGATGATATCACGTGCCAATTTTCCCACACCATTCTATGTCTATGTTATCAGTTTGGTTAAAGGCAGACTATTCATGCTAGAACTACGGACTAAAAAAAAAAAAACAGAAACAGAGGATTAGAATCTTGATTAATAGTAAGATGAGAAGCAAACCCACTTAACAACCGAGTTGACCACAGGATTAATCAATTTAAATCTTTCATTGGATTGAGTCTTTCGTATTGCAAGTTGATTTAGATTACTCATCATGTAATAGTCAATTTTGTTCGTGAAAAATCACCAATAAACACAAACGCGAATTTGAAAAATAGAGAGAAACAAAAAATGTGAGTTTTTACATAGTTGGGTAAGTATGCGTACATCCACATATAATCGCTTGCTTTAATTTTCTACTGTTGAAAAAAAGACAATTACAGCGTTATTTTATAGAGATCTAATATTTAGACAAATAGGGCTCACAATACAAATAAGATTTTTTTTTTTTTTTTTATAATTTCCTAATAGGAGTAATAGGCTAAATGGAAACTATCCTTCATCTATCCAATTTCATCCCTCTACCAAGGTACTTTAGTGAACAACAAGTTATTGTTTAACCAATACAAGCCAAAAAAATAAAAAATCAACAAATATTTGAGTCACGTTTTGTTTCAAATAAAAAATTTAATTTAAAAAAAAATACTTATTTACTTTTTTCGGTTGGAATTCAGATTCAACATGCCAACCTAAATGGGTAATCTTTGATTTGGATCATAAGCATCATTGAGTTAACCTTGAATTTTGCAATTCAATCAATTTTTGTCATTTTGGTTTTTGCACAAATTGCATTGAGTTATGTTCAGATTCAACACATTTGAGTTGACTTGATGAGATTGGTCAAAATTTGCCAATCTAATTATAATTTTAATGGCATATGTGAAAATTCAAGACATTGATCCTATAAGGTGGAGAGAATCCAAATGGATTGAGATACCTCCAAGTGTATGTGTGTGTACATATATATATATATAGTTAACATAGTAAATCTTTTTTAATTTACTAACACAAGTTGAGGATCGGTTCAAAATTTTCCACCTCCATACAAAACTAATAACGACACAAAATTAATACGGCTTGTGATTTAAACTACAAAGACAATATTCATAAAAACCATTAAAATGTATAAAACTAACTGCCAAAAGTACTGCGAATATAAAAAAAAAAAAATGATACATTGCAAATAAAACTAATGGTCATACCTAATAGAGCTCATAAAAAAATAAAATTTTATAGATAAAAAATTGGAAAAGGATCAAATACGCCATATACTTTCAAGTAAGGGCCAACAAAGTTCAAAATCAAGTTTTGGGCTAAATAAGCATTTGTACTTTCTAATTAAACCCGAATAACTCTAAAATTAAGAATTTTAAATTTATATAAATATTAAAATTAATTGAAATAATAAAAATATTATTGTAATTAATTTAAAGAATAAAGGGCATTTTGGCAAAGCTAATTTATATTAATTAATAGTTTTTGTAAATTATTTAAATTTATAAGGATATTTTAGTCGGTTTAAAATTTGTCTTTTCATATATATATATATATATATATTAATTATAGGGTAATTTTATTATTTTTTTAATTTTCACTTATTAAATTCTTATTTTATTTAATTACTTCTTATAAAATTTTATATTCAATTGAAGTTAAGCATAAGAAAGCTAATAATTCTAAATTTATATGAAATATAAAATTAAGAATTTTAAATTCATATAAATATTAAAATTAATTTAAATACTAAAAATATAAATATAATTATAATTAGTTTGAAAAATGAATGGTATTTTTACCAAGTTAATGTTACCCTTCCCACATTTATACATCCTATAGATTTTCTGAAATTGCACTGAATTAATTAATGCTTATATATATATATATATATATATATATATATATATATATATATATATATATATATAAAATTAATACTCGAGCAATTTAATGCATGTTTCATAGCGTTGAGAGGTCTTTTGATTCCCTAAAAATAGGCTATAATGGAAATTAGAATGTATGATTTTGATTCATAGCATTTGGTTCTTCATACGATGAATGAAAATTGGAATGTGATTTCCCTCAAATGAGGAACCACTCATTTCTCCCACCCCATGAAATTTTTTTTTTTTTTTTCCATGGTAATGAAGTCAAACTTGATCAATTATACTCTGTTTGGTAACTAAGAAAGTTTAGAAAAATAAATCAGTGTTGTTATATTCTGTTTATTTTCTGACTTATATTCTGGTTTTTAATCTGTTTCCGGTTTGTCCTTCCTGGCAATGAATCAATATTTTGGGGCAAATGCACGGTCTTAATTAGTTCATTTAATTTCTAGGGTATTATATGATAATGTAGTTTTTCTGTATAAAAAGAGATGTTAAATAAATCATTAAACACTGCATAGTGTCTTATATATAGTGCTTAGAAATTAATTATTTTATTTTATTTCTTTGCTTTGGTTAAATAATAATAATAATAATAATAATAATAATAATAATAATAATGGTGATGACTGGACTTGTTTTATGGCTTGTAGGTGAAATTTTTTTTTTTTGTGGTTGAGTGTTTGAAAATTCAAACTAGTTAGTTACTAGTGTGTCCATATGTAATATTTGTTTGATGATTGCTTTTATCTCCTTTACTAAGTATGTGAAATTTTTTTAACTAGAATCCATGTATTGAGTTTGAAGTTGCTTCCACTAAAATGCTTTAAGACAATTGTTAGAATTATGACTCAAAATCCTAATAGGATTTGGAGAGATCTTTTTCTAATTTTAGTGAGAAAAATATTCCTCAATAGGATAGATAAATATTTCCCATATAGAGTCCTATTTTAGTGTTAATCCTAAATTGAGTAGGACTCCTAATCAGATTAGGATTGAGGGAATTAACACTATAATAGGAGAATGGTGGAAAAAATTATTTGGCTTTTGCCCATTGAAGAGAGTGGCTTTTGCCCATTGAAGAGAGTGACTTTCAGCCCATAGAGTGAGGCTGTCGCCCATTGTAGAGAGAGTTTTGCCAATTGCTGCTGATTTAGCTTTTGCCCATTGATGAGGGCCTTTTGCCCATTGCAGTGAAGAGAGGCTTCGGCCTAAGGTGGAGAAAGGACATAGAATTCAAGAAGAATGGATTATTATCCATTGATGAGAGGGCTCTTGCCCATATAGTTGAAGACACCCTTTGTGGTGTAGTGTTGTAATAGTAAATATATTGTGTTATGTCTAGAGGAGACTGAGAGGGACTAACTAATATATTTACTATGAGCAGTTTGATGTAGTATTGATTCTCTTGGGTGTAATTGGGTTGATGGGAAGTATAGCTTTGAGCTTGTAATGATGATTTATTTATTATTGATAGTGAAAGATGGCATGCTAGTGGATGTAGCCCTATGTTGAGAGGGTGAACCACGTAAATATTCTGTTTTGTGTGTTTGTTTTATTTTTTTGCAGTTTACACGCTTCCGCGATGCACAACAACAATTTAGTTTGACTTTCTCTCGTTATATATTTTCTTTTTTCCTCTTGTTTGTTTCTTGACGTGGGACATCCAACACTCTCCTTTCCTTTAAGTGCAACCGGATTAGACTTAAATCTTTAGGTCTAGCTATCACTTATACCGTATGCAGTGGCCCACCTAGAGTCTGGACTCTTTTTTTTTTTTTTTACTTGACTCTATGAGTCTAGTTCGATGTGTAACATCCAACAAAGTAGGGGGTGGCTTGTTGCATTCTTCCATTAATTTCTCTCCGTTACTTGAGCTTATAGTCCTGACCTTAAAGTAGGAGGTTGAATGTTACTTCATACACTTAAATGAGTTGAGTTAATTAGTTTAATATTTGACAATTCCTACTCTACCATGATAGATGACATCTGACTAATTCTAACTAGATAATAGAGTTGCAGTGGCTATCCTCCTAACGTTCTTAAGGAAGGAAATATGCTAATGTAGACTTGTTTGTACAATTATCTAATATTCATACACTATATAGAGCTCATGTAAAAATAAAACAAAATCTTGATGTGTTAACATTAATTAAAATCCATGGAAAGCAAAATCTCCTTTGAATTCTATTGATTGTTTAACAATCGATTATTTTTCAAATATTAATCAAGTAAATTTTATCATAATTAAAGGAGGAAGAATAATTATTTTTATTGAGGAAATTGGGATTTAATGCATAAGTTTAATAAAATTTTATTATTATTAATCTGATTTTCCTAAATATTAATACTAAAATTTCATTAATTATTGTTATATATAGTGCCATTTTGGCAATTAAAATGTTACATTCCTTTTTCTCCCTCCTAATCTTCCCAATTCCCACTGGGTCAATGCATTTTTTGATGCTTAATGATTAATTGAAATCATTTTTTTAGTAGAATTTAGATCTTTTGTTAGTGTTGTGGTAAGGTTCTAATTTTCCGGCATCATACTCTGTCTTATAAGATTAGAACCTTGATCATAGCTAAGCTGGAAACATAAATTTGGATTGTAAAATCAAAATTTAAATGTTGATTAGACCTGGTAATGTCTGTTGGTGGTCCCTACTGGCTACTTCAAAGAAAAGATCTTTTCAATGTAACATGAATCCAATGTAATCAATCATGAACTTGACGGTGAATTAATGCATAAGAGGGGGCATCTTTGCATATTTAATTTATAACTTTCATCACCCATCTTTCATTTTGCAATTTTATCCAAAGATTTTAATTTTGAATTAGGTAACGTTGGGTGTAATTATATCCAAAATTTAAAATTAACTTCTGAAATTGAAATTTCTTGATGTAAAATATACAACCTTTCAAAACAATGACTTGAACTCGTCCTTTATGCAACTTCTTCCAATTTCAGGAGTTATTTTAATTTTGGATGTTACTACACTGAAATTGAAACATTAGGATATTTAATTCAAAATTGAAATCTTAGGATAAAATTGCAAAAAGGCGTAAAAGTTAGGTGTTTTTTGTCCAATTGGCCTTTAAATTACGAGGAGCATTAGCAGAGTGGAGAGTAAAGGTGAGCAGATTTCGGTTCAAGCCGAAAAATTGAACCGAACCGAATCAATTCGGTTCAATTGGTTCAGTTTTAAAATTTAATCTGTTCGGTTCGGTTTTATATTATAAAAATTTCGATTATTTCGGTTAGGTTCGGTTTTGAAAAAAAAAATCTGTTAAACCGAACTGAACAGAATAGTAATTTATATATTTAAATCGAACCAAATCGATTTTTGAACTGATTTATTTTTATGAGAAATTTATGAATTATATTTAATTATATATATATATTAATTATTTAATTTCATTGATTAATGGTTATTAGGTTTAAACCAAAGTCAAAATTAGAACAAATAACTTGAAAATCAAGTTTAAATTAAAAAATAATAAAAAATCAAAACCGATCGGTTTAAACCGAACTGAACCGAAATAGAGCGGTTCGGTTGGATTCGGTTTTTCACTCATTTCTGTTCAGTTTGGTTTCTAAAATATGTAATTCGATTTTTATAATTTAATTTAGTTCGGTTCGAACTGAATGCTCACCCCACTGGAGAGATACAATAAAAGTGTGAGAACTTGATACTCCATGACTATTACCTACATGGAGTTGATCAGTACCTTATACTCATTAGCAATGCTTAAAGAGGAAATATTTGGAGTGATATGGTAATTAGTAGCTGTGTCAGGAAATCATGGAATAGGTGAAAGCATTGTGAGATGAAGAAGAAGCAATTTTTGGTGCACTATATGAATGAAATTTGCCGGTGGATAAAAATTTTGCTAAGCCTCAACGGAAGGATTATATCGTCATCGACAATGGTCAGCAGTGTGATTTTTGAGGCCACAAATTTGACAAGGACCTTTAGGCCAAAAAGAGCCATATTGTTGCCTCTGTGGAGTGGGCGGTGGAGTAGGTGCGGGAAATAATTCGACATTGGTTTGGCATTGGGTTATGATTGTACAACCACATTAGCAATAGGAGGTTTTTGTGAGCTCTTAATCAAAATTTCATGTGCAACAAATTTGCTATAAAGCTCATAGAAAGACACAAGTTCTGGGCACAGATTAAGGGCTGAAATAATGAGGTGATACTCATGACCAATATTCTAGTAGATGATGGCATTAAATTCAGCAGAAGAAAGTAGTCGTCTGGCAGACTGGCAGCCTGTAATTCATCTGTCAAAGATTTAGCACGATGAAAATAGTTAGAGATAGAAAGATCATTTTTTTAGCTCTTCAAGTTCATTGTAAATTTGAAGCTATATATTATTCAAAAGAGAACCAAAAGACTTAGCTAAGGCTTGCTATGCTTCAAAGAATGAGGAAAGGCCAATAACATAAGGAAACATATCTTCACTTAGAGAAGAAAGAAGCCATGAACGCAACATTTGATCTTTTTGAAACCAAGAATCGTAAGCAGGATTAGAATAAGGCTCAAAAGTAGTAGGACTAATAATGGTTTTGGGTGGGGCAACAGATGTACCATCTACAAATCCTTAAAGTTTTTGGTTAACTAATGTTTATATGTATATATATACATATTATTTTTATAAAATTAATTGTCATGAATAATATTGTAAAGTTCGATGCTTTAGTCTATTATTAGTTAAAATAAAAATAAATAAATTAAAATTTTAATTTTTATAAAATATTAATTCTTTTGATATTTTAAAATATGCTATTTTTACTAATATATTAGAAATATTAAATAAAATATGAAATACAATAGTTATTGAACTAATATGTTAATATTCAAGTAATTTAATGCATGTTTTATAGCATTGAGAGGTCATTTAATTCACTAAAAAAAGACAAAAAAAAAATATCAAACAAATATACCTATATTTCATTGATAATTAAAATTATCCATCAATTATTGATAAATTTTTTTCATCCATAAATTATAGCGAAGGTATCTTTATCGACGAAAAAAATGTTGCAGCTAAATTTGTTGATTAACTATTTTATAAGTAAATTAGGAATTTTTTTTTGTTGGTAATTTTGTGGGAGATCTTGGGCTTATAAATTATCGACTATTTACTAACAACACTTTTTATCGGTAATTACCAATAACAACAATTTGTCGTATATAATTCCCAACACAATTTTCTGTAGTTAATTTTTTCCATATTTTTAATTTTATTTTTCTACTTTTTAATTTAATTTAATTTTTATTTTAGTTTAAAATTTTTAATTTAATTTAATTTTAAAATTTAATTTCATTTAAATTTTTATATTTAATTTAATTTAAAATTTTAAACATAATTTAATTTAATTTTTTAATATAATTTTTACTTTTTAAAATTTTTATTATTTTTAAATTAATAATTAATTTAATTTAATCGAATTTAATTTGAAATTAATTTTTTATTTTTTAAGATTTAAATGAATTTGAAAAAATAATTAGTGGGGCCTAAAGTAGGGTCCATATACTGATTATGCCACAATTGCAATGTTAGGGAGTGACATCTCTTTTACAGGGAAGACAACTCGTCTGTGATCTATTAAAAAATGATGTGAGAACTCTAAATTTTTTATGATTTACCGACGACTTACCAATAAAATGAGTTCCTACTCCGTCATGATATAATTGAGTTAAATGAGCTGAGTTAATTAGTTCAATATTTGAAAATTCCTACTCCGTCATGATAGATGACATCTGACTTATTCTAGCTAGATAATGGAGTTGCAGTCGCTATCTTCCTAGTGTTCTTAAGGAAGGAAATATGCTAATTATGTAGACTTGTTTGTGTTTGTGATCACTAGGAATGTCTGATGCCTCTTGAAACAGATTTATACTGTTTGAAAACCAACTTTTTTTAATAAAAAGAATAGTTTTCCAACCTTATAATAGAGACAAAACTTGTACAATTAACTGTTAGCCGTTATTAATCATAGCTAAACTGGGAATATAAATTTGGATTGTAAAATCAACTTTTAAATGTTGATTAGACTTGTTAATGTATGTTGCTGGTCCCTGCTGGCTGATTCAAAGAAAAGATCCTTTCAATGTAATATGAATCCAATGCAATCAATCATGATCTTGATGGTGAATTAATGCATAAGAGGGGGCCTCTCTTTGCAGGTTTAATCAATCATCTTCTCTCCATTAATACACTCAGAGAGAGAAATACAAGTCCTTTTCTTTTACCTTTTCTTGTGTGTATGGGTGTTTGGTGATGTTTACACTTGTGCTCCTCTGTTCTTCTTTCTTTCTTTTGTTACTAATGGTTTGCTAGTTTTCTCAGTTTGTTTCTTTTCTTGAGATTGAATAAGAAATGGATGATGATATTGATAGTGAATGTTTGAATGTGGATGATGATAAGGAAAAAGCAAAAGATCCATTACAAGATGAGTGGTTAATGGATTCTGCTTGCCCATTCCATATTTGCTCAAAGAATGAGTGGTTTGAAGTGATTAAAGAAAAGAAGGGAGAAAAAGTGAAGTTAGCCAATGGGAACAAGATAGAAGTTGAAGGTATTGGAAGAGTTAAAATCAAGCTACATGGTGATCAAGTAAAAGTGTTCGATGAAGTGAGATATGTTCCTAAATTTGAAAGGAACTTAATTTCCTTGGGTAAATTGGATTATTTGGGTTATAGGTGTTGAATTCATGGTGGAGTCATGAGAGTTAGCCGAGGTGCTCTTGTGATTATTAAGGGTGAGAAGATTGGTACAAAGAATCTCTACAAATTGGAAGGAAGCACATTGATTAAAAGAATGCAAGTGGAAGCAAGAGGCAACATCAACAATCAAGAGTGCAAGGAAGTACCCAAGAGAAAATTGAATTTTACAGAAATTGTGAAGACTAATTCCATTTCACTTAGAGGTGGAGATTGTTAGAGTCCAAGTCTAATTGGAATTAGGAATTATAATTAATTTAGGAAGTATAATTAGTTTAGGAAGTTTAGTAGAATTTAAATTATGAAGTTTAATAATTATAGTTCTAAAAGGACTAGGCTTTAGTGGCCTATATATATGAATAGTTGGTTGACCATTATATGGTATGTATTGCAGAGAGCCCATAAAGTGCAGAGGTGTGTTAAATTCTGTGAGTTTTGTTTGAGTGATTTTAAGAGTGAGAAAAATAATTAGTGGTTATAATTATTTTTCCTTGATAGTGAATTTGTTGGTGGAGTAGGTTTACGTTGAACCACGTTAAATTTTGTGTTCTTTATTTTGTGTAGGTGTGATTTTCACAACACAGTTTTTTTCCCCATCCCATGGATCCACCTGATTTGGCTCATTATAACACTGTCCATTATGCTTTTAGGGTCTCGAAATATCCGCAAAGTATATGCATTGAGCTTGGAGTTGCCTCCACCAAAATGACTTAAGTCAATTTGTCTTGGCTTCTCCATGCTATATATTCTCTTGTTTTTCCATATTTGATTTTGATGTGGGACATCCAATAAAATAGGAGCTGGCATGTTGCATTTAGAAATGAATATTTGAAACGGATAAGATTGATGCTAATTGGTTTTGAAACGGATTATATTTCCTTTCTGATTTATAAACGGAAACTCCGTCCATTTATAAATCCACAACTTAATTATCCTTCTTTATAATATTTAACTAGTCATTTTGTTTGCATATTACGGAAATTATTTATAATTTTATTTTAGTAATATTAATTAATATATTTATTTTTTATATTATCACAATTATATTATAAAATTATGCTAATGATAAAATTTTTAATTAATCATAATTTTATTCAAGTGATAATAAATTTTTTAATGCTTGAAATTATAAACATAAGAATTTCAAAATTTTTAAAAGATGTTGTTAAAAAGAAATTTAGATTTTTTTCTGTATCAGATAAGACTTTGAGAGTTGAAATTTGAAAAAATCTAAAAATTTGATGTTTAATATAATAAGTTAATTTTTTTTATATAAAAGAATACAAAAATAAAAATAATAAAGAGGTTGTGCTACATGGCGATTTTTAAGCACTTTAATAGCTTAGATGGCATATTCTTGTAAATAAATTTTGAAGCTTCAGCTTTAATATAAAGTGATTAATTGATTGCAACTTTATAAACAGACAACAAAGCATCTCTTTCTCTCAGTGAAACTCAAATTTCTAACACGTCAAGTGGGTGAGGATGGGCACAAGGAAAGGGAATTGCCAAGAGACAAATTTTCAATGAAAATAAGGTGAAGGGGAAATATGGAAAAAGGAAACAAAATTATTATATCTTGTCCTATGGGTTGAGCAAGAAATAATGCCATGATTATGTAACAATCCAAATTTAAGGGCTGGACTAACATTAGAAATTGGATTAGTATAAACCTTCGAAACTTATAATAAGTCTTATTATTCTTAAACTCGTAACTGGATCAAAACTCAAAATTCAAAATACATAAATGAAAATATTATAAAATGTTATAACTCAATTATAAAATAATTTAGAGAGCTCAATTCAACCCAATATATAACAAATCATTATGTGGTAAAATTAATTATTATTAATCAAATATTAAAATAATTGTTTTTATACTAATTAAAAGAGGATAATAATTACCTTTATTGAGGAAATTGGAATTTAATGCATAATTTTTAAATAAAATTTGATTATTCATCTTGATTTGCAATTGCCAAAAATTTAATATAACATTTTTATTAATTCATAACAAGAAATCTTAATTCGAAATAGAAATGAAATATAATTAAAAACGGGTTAATTCCATTTGTAATTTGAAACAACTCTCAAACAATATATAATCAAGGACACTAAAAACATATTAGAAGTTAAAGGTTTAGAAACGAATATTCAAAATGGATACGATTATGTTTCTAATAAAGTTCAAAAAATTGATGCTAAATTTTTGCATGGAATTACAAATAGATAAATATTATCGAAATTTTGAAATGGATTAAATATTATTTATAATTTGTAAACAGAAACTCATTTATAAATTTACAACTTAATTATTTTTCTTTATAATATTTGATTGCAACTTTATAAGCGTCTCTCTCTCTCTCTCATAAAAACTCAAATTTCTAACTCATTGTTGGGATAGACACAATGTAAGGAATATTACCATGGTTAACTTTATAACTGGTCTGAAATTTGAGTAATCTCTTTGGATTTCTTAAAATTTGTTGAAGCTTAAGAGTATGTTTTGAAAGAATAATGTTAATTTTTTTTAAATTTAAAGTTAATGATAAATTGCACAAAATTAATATTTGTGAAATTATTTATGGCTAATTAACTGACCTGGGTTCATGTACCCTGTGCCAACAGGGGCTCAATTCAGGACAATGATTGCAGGTCACTTTTTGAGATTCCTAAATTCATAATTTGAGGATAGTTCATAAAACAAAGTTGTATCCCTGTTTCTTAGGTTTCTGGAAATCAGAGATAAGCAGAAAGAATTAAAAGAGATGATGAAGCAGCTCATGGTTTTTCTGGGAATGCCACCTCCACCTCTATCACCTCCTCCAGAACCATCCCTTCGACAGCAGACTGCTCCAACCAGTCCTTTGGCAGCATCTTTGGACAAGGGCAAAACCATAGAATTAGATTAGTTCTTATTTTATTTCGTTCAAACTTCTAGGAGTTTTTCTTTTTGGATATGTTCAAACAATTTTAGTTTGCCTTGAATTCTATTTTTTCTTGAAGTTCTATTGGATGGCTATTCCATTAATTTTTCATTGATTCTCATTGCCTTGACTGCCCTTTTGTGCATACTTGTCCGTACACTGTATATATTTGCATGCTTCTACTGGTGTTTGCACATTTTTTCTTGCTATATCATCATGCAGCAGCTTTTGAATATACTGCACAGGCTGTGAATCCCCTTATGCAAATGTTCTGCATAGCCTGTGCAATCCTTATTGCCACTCATGCAGAACCGCACAGTTTATGCACCCTCCTTATGCACCTGTTCTGTACAGCATTTTATTCTGCATAACTTGTGCAGCTTCTTATGCATCACCTTTATCTCTTGAATTCTCATCTCCTCTATACCAGGTAACTCTTTCTTTTTGCTCTTAAATTTAACAATTCCTGGATATTCTTCTTTGCTTTGAGTTTTAATGCTGCACTGCTTGAGACATTGAGGACAATGTCCAATTTTGAGTTTGGGGTTGTGCATTTTGATTTTTGCTACATTTTTCACATTTTGAGTATAGGAACATCTCATCCCATTCCATTTACATATATATTGTAAATATTTTACATACACATCCATACATACATATACATAACACATTTACACACACATTATACATCACTTAGAAATTGTACACATTGCACACAAATAGATTTCCTCCATTTAGTTAATGCATTTCTCATTTTTAGGAATCATGCATCATAAAATAAAATCTTTTGCCAAATCCTTTGAGTATTGAAAAGTTGCCTATGAGAGTGATTTGACTTACTTTTAGTTGGGTTTGTGGATTGAAAGTTTTCTAAGAGGTGCAAAGTTTTGAAATGCTTATCCCTTGCCTATATCTTCTTAGCCAAAAAGCCACCCAACTAGTCCTTTAGAGATTGGAGTGTTTAGAGGGAGTTATTGGATATAAGGTAGTCAAATGATGTCTCACCAATCCTAGAACAAATTTTCTAAACCTTTCAAGGCGAAATACCAACTTGTACTTGAAAAGAGAGATGATTAGGTATTCTTTGATTTAAACCTTCTCATTTTAAACCTTTGGCCCTTTTCCTAATTAAATTTGACCCTTGCAAACCCCTTTGAGCCTTTTTATTCCTAATTTTTCTTGAAACCCTTATTGCTACCTAGCCAATGAACCAAACACTTCAACCCTTTTCATGAGAATAATTATTTATAATATTAGGTACATAAAAAAAAAAGGAAAAGAAAAGAAAAGAAAAAAATACAATAAAAGGGAGAAGAAATGCTTGTCATCTTATAAAAGTGTTAGTATATGTGCTTTTCACTATTGTCATTCAAATTGAAAGAAATCCACCCAAAGTAATTAAAGGAAATGAGTTTGGGGGTGGCATTTTTAAGGATAATCATCAAAAGAAAATGCAAGATACAAGTTTAAAGTATCAAAATGTCCCTCCATTTTTATGTGTTTTGTAAAATATGCTAGCACTTGACAATTCTCATTGTGTATTTCTCTCCTCCATATATAAAAAAAAAGAGAGAAAAAAATAATAAAATAAGAAGTTTACCTTATGTTGTCAAGATTGAAAATATTCTCATGCTTTGAATCCTTTTTACCCATTTTTCTTCTTAGCCTCATTTTGAACCCCATGGCCCCATTACATCCCTAAAAGACCTTTGATCTCTTGATAGTACTTGCTACATTAGTGGAGATAGGAGTAGGGAATTTGCCTATGGGATTGGAAAACTATCCATTCATTCATTCAATTCCATCATTCTATATAGAGACACTTTGACTATTGATTGTCCTAGAATTCCTTTTGAGCATGACTCTCTCTTTTGATTGGTTGGTTTAGGAATTTTGAATGATAATTGACTTGATGGCTAAGCGGTGAAAGCTTGGATAAGCATTAGATTCTTTGAATTTTAAAGGATGGGTATATGGATTGTTGGTATGGCTAAAGGTGTGTTAAGTTACTTTAATAGGTGATTTTCATAGCTCTTTGGATAAGGCACCCCTAAAAAAAATTTTTGCATTACATTTTAAAGTTTGCTTGAGGACAAGCAAAAGCTTGAGTTTGGGGGTATTTGATGCATACAATTTGCATAGTCATTTAGGTTTAATTTCATAGTCATTTTATTTGATTATTAGTCACTTTTAGCTAATTTCATTAGTTATTTAGTTAGTTTTTCATAATTGTCAATTTTGGATTAATTTGTAATTTTTACTTTGTTTTGTAGGAAAAATGGTGTTTTTGAAGGACTAAAAAGAAATTTTACTTTTGAGGAATGATTTCTGCAGCCAAAGATGTCAAAAACAAGTTTCAAAGTTGAAGTATGCATTGGCCAAATTGCGCATAACTTGCCGCATAAGTTATGCAGTTCTGCATAAGGAGAAGAAACTGTCCCCACTGCTTGCCGAAATCTGCATAAGTTGCCTCATAACTTATTCGTGCCTCCCTTATGCAACCTCACAGAATTGTGCATAACTTATGCAGTCTTGCACCTTGCTCAGGCAGTTTCACATAAGAGAGCCAGAAACCAACCGAAAACTGCATAAGGGACTGCATAACTTATGCAGTCCCACAAAGATTTCATAATGAGCTGGCAGAAGATTTCCTCAGAAAATCACACCTCAAACACACCATTTTAGGGCTCCTTGTCAGAAAAAGTTATAAATAGACCCTTATCCCATTTTAGAGAGGAAGAAGGAGAGGAAGAAAAGGAAAAGAAGGGGGCAGCAGCTGAAAAGTCAAAAATCATCTCCCACACCATTTCCAACCAGATTTGTAAGATTTCTTTCTTTTCTTGCATTTTTCCTACCTTTCTAGTGTTGGGTTTCTTGTTTCTTAGTTTAGATTAAAGCTTTATTTCCATATTAACTCAGAATATCTTATAAATATTATGGATAGTGAGTAGTTTTATTAGATTCTAGAGTAAGGGATGTAATATTTGAGATATTTTGTAGATTTTGATTGGGTAATCCATATTTTGTGGTCTTAATTAGTTTTATTCATTTCTTGTGTGCTTAATGACATGCTTAGTGTAGGATCCCATTAAGTGATGTTCTTAATCCATGGTTGAGGCACCGAAAGGAGAAATAGTTTTATTCATTTCTTGTGTGCTTAATGACATGCTTAGTGTAGGATCCCATTAAGTGATGTTCTTAATCCATGGTTGAGGCACCGAAAGGAGAAAACCTTGTGATAGATAATCAAGAAATTGGACTTAATTAACTTAGATCTAGAAATAGACTAAGGATTAAGAGGATTTACAGATTAATTAAAGAACTTAATGGGTCTTAATTAACTCTAACTCTACGAAAGTAGGATTAGATTGATTAAGGCACTCTTTGTCCCATTCAAAAGGGTATTCAAAGGATTTAAGAATTAATCTCCTTAAAACCGGTAACTTCCACAAGATTGGATAACCAATTTAAAAATCTCAAAATAGCTTGAATATGAACTCCCGAACTCCGAAATCGCCTTTTTATCATTGTTAATTTCTAATTGAATTTAATTGCTTGCCATTTTAAAATTTGCCATATTTCAACTTGCTTATTTTAATTTGATGCAATTTTAGTTTAATCATTACATTGTTGAATAGGTCATTAATTTTACACATATAGAATTCATACTTCAATATCCATCAATTTATTGCTTTAATTTCAAAAATAGTTTAAATTAGTCAACTTTTTATATCAAAAATTCAATCATTAACACAACTCCTCGTGGGAACGATATCTTTTCTATATTACTTGTACGACCCGTGCACTTGCAGTTGAGCCACATCATGAAGTGATCTTGAAATAGATTTATACTGTTTGAAAACAAACTTTTTTACTAAAAAAATAGTTTTCAACCATATGATAGAGACAAAACTTGTACAAATAACTGTTGGCCGTTATTAATCATAGCAAAGCTGGAAATATAAATTTGGATTGTAAAATCAAATTTTAAATGTTGATTAGACTTGGTAATATATATTGCTGGTCCCTGCTGGCTGATTCAAAGAAAAGATCCCTTCAATGTAATGTGAATCCAATGCAATCAATCATGATCTTGATGGTGATTAATGCATAAGAGGGGGCCTTAGGTTTAAGGTTTAATAAATCATCCTCCCACCATTAACACACACAGAGAGAGAAATACAAGTCCTTTTCTTTTACCTTTTCTTGTGTGTATGGGTGTTTGGTGCAATTTACACTTGTGCTCTGTTTTTCTTTCTTTCTTTTGTTAGTAATGGTTTGTTAGTTTTCTCAGTTTGTTTCTTTTCTTGAGACTGAATAAGAAATGGGTTTTTTAGAAAGGAAGAGAAGGCTTCCAGCTCTTTTTCTTCCTCTTGTTCTTGCCATCTTTTCCTAGAAAGATTTACTGTCATTTATGCTCTAAATCACACAAATTATAGGCAAGTTAATGGCTTGAGACTTAAAAGGATTCAAAGGCATTTGGACAAGATTAACAAACCTACTTATAGCTAATGATAAATTACATAAAACTAATAGCCATTCCCTAAATCAAGCCCAAGTAAAAATAAAACTTTAGTGGCAAAAATAACTTGCTATATAATTTTTTTTCTTTCTTTGTTTTTATGTGGGCACAACTAAATTGGACTAAAATTTATAAGTTCAATTGTCACTGTATGTGGTGGCCCACCTAGAGTCTGGCCTTTTCTTTTTGACTTTGCTCATGGGCATATTTTTTTTCTAGCCCATGGATCACCTGGTTTGGCTCATTACAACACTGCTCACTATGCTTTTAGGGTCTCAAAATGTCCGCAAGATACATATATTGAGTTTGGGGTTGTCTCCACTAAAATGGCATAAGTCAACTTGTCTTAGTTTCCCCTTACTATATATTCTCTTATTTTTCCTCATTTGCTTTTGATGTGGGACATCCAACAAAGTAGGAGGTGGCATGTTGCACTCTTCCATTAATTTCTCTCCATTGCTTGAGCTTATTGTCCTGACATTAAAATAGGAAGTTGAATGTTACTTCATACACTTATTTCAACGGAGTTAATTAGTTCAATATTTGAAAATTCCTACATTACCATGATAGATGACATCTGACTAATTCTAACAAGATAATGGAGTTGCTGTCACTATATCTTCCTAATGTTCTTATTAAGGAGGAAATATGCTTATGTAGACTCGTTTGTACAATTAGTTGTTAGCAGTTATTAATCATATCCAAACTGGGAATATAAATTTGGATTGTAAAATCAAATTTTAAATGTTGATTACACTTGGTAATATCTGTTGGTGGTCCCTCAACCTGTAAATATTAGGAGGAGTAACTTTTTATAACCTACTCCTTTAATCTATAAATGCTAGTATAAATACTATGTCATCAAATAGTGTAAACAAGAGATGTATAGTTTTTTTTACTAGAATAAAAATATTAAATGCAAGTCAGGAAAAACTTAACATTGGACATTGAACTAAACTCATCCATCATGCCTTATGCTTAATAATTAATTTAATTCTTTTTTTAGTCATGTGGTAAGATGATATCACGTGCCAATTTTCCCACACCATACTATGTCTATGTTATCAGTTTGGTTAAAGGCAGACTATTCATGCTAGAACTAGGGACTAAAAAAAAAAACAGAAACAGAGGATTAGAATCTTGATTAATAGTAAGATGAGAAGCAAACCCACTTAACAACCGAGTTGACCACAGGATTAATCAATTTAAATCTTTCATTGGATTGAGTCTTTCGTATTGCAAGTTGATTTAGATTACTCATCATGTAATAGTCAATTTTGTTCGTGAAAAATCACCAATAAACACAAACGCGAATTTGAAAAATAGAGAGAGAAACAAAAAATGTGAGTTTTTACATAGTTGGGTAAGTATGCGTACATCCACATATAATCGCTTGCTTTAATTTTCTACTGCTGAAAAAAAGACAATTACAGCGTTATTTTATAGAGATCTAATATTTAGACAAATAGGGTTCACAATACAAATAAGATTTTTTTTTATAATTTCCTAATAGGAGTAATAGGCTAAATGGAAACTATCCTTCATCTATCCAATTTCATCCCTTTACCAAGGTACTTTAGTGAACAATAAGTTATTGTTTAACCAATACAAGCCAAAAAAAAATAAAAAATCAACAAATATTTGAGTCACGTTTTGTTTCAAATAAAAAATTTAATTTAAAAAAAAAATACTTATTTACTTTTTTCGGTTGAAATTCAGATTCAACATGCCAACCTAAATGGGTAATCTTTGATTTGGATCATAAGCATCATTGAGTTAACCTTGAATTTTGCAATTCAATCAATTTTTGTCATTTCGGTTTTTGCACAAATTTCATTGAGTTATGATTCAGATTCAACATATTTGAGTTGACTTGATGAGATTGGTCAAAATTTGCCAATCTAATTATAATTTTAATGGCATATGTGAAAATTCAAGACATTGATCCTATAAGGTGGAGAGAATCCAAATGGATTGAGATACCTCCAAGTGTATGTGTGTGTACATATATATATATATATAGTTAACATAGTAAATCTTTTTTAATTTACTAACACAAGTTGAGGATCGGTTCAAAATTTTCCACCTCCATACAAAACTAATAACGACACAAAATTAATACGGCTTGTGATTTAAACTACAAAGACAATATTCATAAAAACCATTAAAATGTATAAAACTAACTGCATCTTGAATAGATCTCATGGTTTAAAGGCATATTATACGTGCAAACTTTATAAATACTGCCAATATAAAAAAAAATGATACATTGCAAATAAAACTAATGGTCATACCTAATAGAGCTCATAAAAAAATAAAATTTTATAGATAAAAAATTGGAAAAGGATCAATACTCCATATACTTTCAAGTAAGGGCCAACAAAGTTCAAAATCAAGTTTTGGGCTAAATAAGCATTTGTACTTTCTAATTAAACCCGAATAACTCTAAAATTAAGAATTTTAAATTTATATAAATATTAAAATTAATTGAAATAATAAAAATATTATTGTAATTAATTTAAAGAATAAAAGGCATTTTGGCAAAGCTAATTTATATTAATTAATAGTTTTTGTAAATTATTTAAATTTATAAGGATATTTTAGTCGGTTTAAAATTTGTCTTCTCATATATATATATATATATATATTAATTATAGAGTAATTTTATTATTTTTTTAATTTTCACTTATTAAATTCTTATTTTATTTAATTACTTCTTATAAAATTTTATATTCAATTGAAGTTAAGCATAAGAAAGCTAATAATTCTAAATTTATATGAAATATAAAATTAAGAATTTTAAATTCATATAAATATTAAAATTAATTTAAATACTAAAAATATAATTATAATTAGTTTGAAAAATGAATGGTATTTTTACCAAGTTAATGTTCCCCTTCCCACATTTATACATCCTATAGATTTTCTGAAATTGCACTGAATTAATTAATGCTTATATATATATATATATATATATATATATATATATATATATATATATATATATATATATATATATATATATATATATATAATATTAATACTCAAGCAATTTAATGCATGTTTCACAGCGTTGAGAAGTCTTTTGATTCCCTAAAAATAGGCTATAATGGAAATTAGAATGTATGATTTTGATTCATAGCATTTGGTTCTTCATACGATGAATGAAAATTGGAATGTGATTTCCCTCAAATGAGGAACCACTCATTTCTCCCACCCCATGAAAATGTTTTCTTTTTCCATGGTAATGAAGTCAAACTTGATCAATTATACTCTGTTTGGTAACTAAGAAAGTTTAGAAAAATAAATCAGTGTTGTTATATTCTGTTTATTTTCTGACTTATATTCTGGTTTTTAATCTGTTTCCGGTTTGTCCTTCCTGGCAATGAATCAATATTTTGGGGCAAATGCACGGTCTTAATTAGTTCATTTAATTTCTAGGGTATTATATGATAATGTAGTTTTTCTGTATAAAAAGAGATGTTAAATAAATCATTAAACACTGCATAGTGTCTTATATATAGTGCTTAGAAATTAGTTATTTTATTTTATTTCTTTGCTTTGGTTAAATAATAATAATAATAATAATAATAATAATAATAATAATAATAATAATGGTGATTACTGGACTTGTTTTATGGCTTGTAGGTGAAATTTTTTTTTTTTGTGGTTGAGTGTTTGAAAATTCAAACTAGTTAGTTAGGTATCATGTATATATTCAAATGTTACAAGTGTGTCCATATGTAATATTTGTTTGATGATTGCTTTTATCTCCTTTACTAAGTATTTGAAATTTTTTAACTAGAATCCATGTATTGAGTTTGAAGTTGCTTCCACTAAAATGCTTTAAGACAATTGTTAGAATTATGACTCAAAATCCTAATAGGATTTGGAGAGATCTTTTTCTAATTTTAGTGAGAGAAATATTCCTCAATAGGATAGATAAATATTTCCTATATAGAGTATAACTCCTATTTTAGTGTTAATCCTAAATTGAGTAAGACTCTTAATCAGATTAGGATTGAAAGAATTAATACTATAATAGGAGAATTGTGGAAAAGATTATTTGGCTTTTGCCCATTGAAGAGAGTGGCTTTTGCAAGAGAGTGGCTTTCAGCCCATTGAGTGAGGCTATCGCCCATTGTAGAGAGAGTTTTGCCAATTGATGCTGATTTGGCTTTTGCCCATTGATGAGGGCCTTTTGCCCATTACAGTAAAAAGAGGCTTCGGCCAAAGGTAGAGAAAGGACATAGAATTCAAGAGGAAGGGATTATTGTCCATTGATGAGAGGGCTCTTGCCCATATAGTCGAAGACACCCTTTGTGGTGTAGTGTTGTGATAGTAAATATATTGTGTTATGTCTAGAGGAGACTGAGAGGAACTAACTAATATATTTACTATGAGCAGTTTGATGTAGTATTGATTCTCTTGAGTGTAATTGGGTTGATAGAAAATATAGCTTTGAGCTTGTAATGATGATTTATTTATTATTGATAGTGAAAGATGGCATGCTAGTGGATGTAGCCCTATGTTGAGAGAGTGAACCACGTAAATATTCTGTTTTGTGTGTTTGTTTTATTTTTTTGCAGTTTACACGCTTCCGCGATGCACAATAACAATTTAGTTTGACTTTTTCTCGTTATATATTTTCTTTTTTCATCTTGTTTGTTTCTTGACGTGGGACATCCAACACTCTTCTTTCCTTTAAGTGCAACCGGATTAGACTTAAATCTTTAGGTACTAGCTATCACTTATACCGTATGCAGTGGCCCACCAAGAGTCTGGACTCTTTTTTTTTTTTTTTTTTTTACTTGACTCTATGAGTCTAGTTCGATGTGTAACATCCAACAAAGTAGGAGGTGGCTTGTTGCATTCTTCCATTAATTTCTCTCCGTTACTTGAGCTTATAGTCCTGACCTTAAAGTAGGAGGTTGAATGTTACTTCATACACTTAAATGAGTTGAGTTAATTAGTTTAATATTTGACAATTCCTACTCTATCATGATAGATGACATCTGACTAATTCTAACTAGATAATAGAGTTGCAGTGGCTATCCTCCTAACGTTCTTAAGGAAGGAAATATGCTAATGTAGACTTGTTTGTACAATTATCTAATATTCATACACTATGTAGAGCTCATGTAAAAATAAAACAAAATCTTGATGTGTTAACATTAATTAAAATCCATGGAAAGCAAAATCTCCTTTGAATTCTATTGATTGTTTAACAATCGATTATTTTTCAAATATTAATCAAGTAAATTTTATCATAATTAAAGGAGGAAGAATAATTATTTTTATTGAGGAAATTGGGATTTAATGCATAAATTTAATAAAATTTTAAGATTATTAATCTGATTTTCCTAAATATTAATACTAAAATTTCATTAATTATTGTTATATATAGTGCCATTTTGGCAATTAAAATGTTACATTCCTTTTTCTCCCTCCTAATCTTCCCAATTCCCACTGGGTCAATGCATTTTTTGATGCTTAATGATTAATTGAAATCATTTTTTTAGTAGAATTTAGATCTTTTGTTAGTGTTGTGGTAAGGTTCTAATTTTCCGGCATCATACTCTGTCTTATAAGATTAGAACCTTGATAATAGCTAAGCTGGAAATATAAATTTGGATTGTAAAATCAAAATTTAAATGTTGATTAGACCTGGTAATGTCTGTTGGTGGTCCCTACTGGCTACTTCAAAGAAAAGATCTTTTCAATGTAAAATGAATCCAATGTAATCAATCATGAACTTGACGGTGAATTAATGCATAAGAGGGGGCATCTTTGCATATTTAATTTATAACTTTCATCACCCATCTTCCATTTTGCAATTTTATCCAAAGATTTTAATTTTGAATTAGGTAATGTTTCACGTTGGGTGTAATTATATCCAAAATTTAAAATTAACTTCTGAAATTGAAATTTCTTGATGTAAAATATACAACCTTTCAAAACAATGACTTGAACTCGTCCTTTATGCAACTTCTTCCAATTTCAGGAGTTATTTTAATTTTGGATGTTACTACACTGAAATTGAAACATTTGGATATTTAATTCAAAATTGAAATCTTTGGATAAAATTGCAAAAAGGCGTAAAAGTTTGGTGTTTTTTGTCCAATTGGCCTTTAAATTACGATGAGCATTAGCAGAGTGGAGAGTAAAGGTGAGCAGATTTCGGTTCAAATTGAAAAATTGAATCGAACCGAATCAATTCGGTTCAATTGGTTCATTTTTAAAATTTAATATGTTCGGTTCGATTTTATATTATAAAACTTTCGATTATTTCGGTTAGGTTCGGTTTTGAAGAAAAAAAATCTGTTAAACCGAACCGAACAGAATAGTAATTTATATATTTAAATCGAACCAAATCGATTTTTGAACTGATTTATTTTTATGAGAAATTTATGAATTATATTTAATTATATATATATATATATATTAATTATTTAATTTCATTGATTAATGGTTATTAGGTTTAAACCAAAGTCAAAATTAAAACAAATAACTTGAAAATCAAGTTTAAATTAAAAAATAATCAAAAATCAAAACCGATCAGTCTAAACCGAACTGAACCGAAATAGAGCGGTTCGGTTGGATTCGGTTTTTCATTCATTTCTGTTCAGTTTGGTTTCTAAAATATATAATTCGATTTTTATAATTTAATTCGGTTCGGTTCGAACTGAATGCTCACCCCACTGGAGAGATACAATAAAAGTGTGAGAACTTGATACTCCATGACTATTACCTACATGGAGTTGATCAGTACCTTATACTCATTAGCAATGCTTAAAGAGGAAATATTTGGAGTGATATGGTAATTAGTAGCTGTGTCAGGAAATCATGGAATAGGTGAAAGCATTGTGAAATCAAGAAGAAGCAATTTTTGGTGCACTATATGAATGAAATTTGCCGGTGGATAAAAATTTTGCTAAGCCTCAACGGAAGGATTATATCGTCATCGACAATGGTCAGCAGTGTGATTTTTGAGGCCACAAATTTGACAAGGACCTTTAGGCCAAAAAGAGCCATATTGTTGCCTCTGTGGAGTGGGCGGTGGAGTAGGTGCGGGAAATAATTCGACATTGGTTTGGCATTGGGTTATGATTGTACAACCACATTAGCAATAGGAGGTTTTTGTGAACTCTTGATCAAAGTTTCATGTGCAACAAATTTGCTATAAAGCTCATAGAAAGACACAAGTTCTGGGCACAGATTAAGGGCTGAAATAATGAGGTGATACTCATGACCAATATTCTAGTAGATGATGGCATTAAATTCAGCAGAAGAAAGTAGTCGTCTGGCAGACTAGCAGCCTGTAATTCGTCTGTCAAAGATTTAGCTCGATGAAAATAGTTAGAGATAGAAAGATCATTTTTTTGGCTCTTCAAGTTCATTGTAAATTTGAAGCTATATATTATTCAAAAGAGAACCAAAAGACTTAGCTAAGGCTTGCTATGCTTCAAAGAATAAGGAAAGGCCAATAACATGAGGAAACATATCTTCACTTAGAGAAGAAAGAAGCCATGAACGCAACATTTGATCTTTTTGAAACCAAGAATCGTAAGCAGGATTAGAATAAGGCTCAAAAGTAGTAGGACTAATAATGGTTTTGGATGGGGCAACAGATGTACCAGCTAATGTTTATATGTATATATATACATATTATTTTTATAAAATTAATTGTCATGAATAATATTGTAAAGTTCGATGCTTTAGTCTATTATTAGTTAAAATAAAAATAAATAAATTAAAATTTTAATTTTTATAAAATATTAATTCTTTTGATATTTTAAAATATGCTATTTTTACTAATATATTAGAAATATTAAATAAAATATGAAATACAATAGTTATTGAACTAATATGTTAATATTCAAGTAATTTAATGCATGTTTTATAGCATTGAGAGGTCGTTTAATTCACTAAAAAAAGACAAAAAAATATCAAACAAATATACCTATATTTCATTGATAATTAAAATTATCGATCAATTATTGATAAAATTTTTTCATCCACAAATTATAGCGAAGGTATCTTTATCGACGAAAAAAATGTTGCAGCTAAATTTGTTGATTAACTATTTTATAAGTAAATTAGGAATTTTTTTTTGTTGGTAATTTTGTGGGAGATCTTGGGCTTATAAATTATCGACTATTTACTAACAACACTTTTTATCGGTAATTACCAATAACAACAATTTGTCGTATATAATTACCAACATAATTTTCCGTAGTTAATTTTTTTCCATATTTTTAATTTTATTTTTCTACTTTTTAATTTAATTTAATTTTTATTTTAGTTTAAAATTTTTAATTTAATTTAATTTTAAAATTTAATTTCATTTAAATTTTTAGATTTAATTTAATTTAAAATTTTAAACTTAATTTAATTTAATTTAATTTTTTAATATAATTTTTACTTTTTAAAATTTTTATTATTTTTAAATTAATAATTAATTTAATTTAATTTAATTTAATTTAATTTGAAATTAATTTTTTATTTTTTAAGATTTAAATGAATTTGAAAAAATAATTAGTGGGGCCTAAAGTAGGCTCCATATAGTGATTATGCCACAATTGCAATGTTAGGGAGTGACTTCTCTTTTACAGGGAAGACAACTCGTCCGTGATCTATTAAAAAATGATGTGAGAATTCTAAATTTTTTATGATTTACCAACGACTTACCAATAAAATGAGTTCGTTGGTAATTACAAACGAAATTTTTCATAGATAATTTAATTTAAAGTTTTATTTTTTATTTTCTTCATAATATCATCGATGAAATATAAGTTTGCTAGAAATTACCAATCATATTTTGTGCTAAGTAAAACTTTTTAAGTTTTTAATTTTTTCTATTTTCTTTTTAATATTACCCTCCAAATACGAGTTCGTTAATAATTACCGACAAAACATTTTTGTAAGTTATTTGTTTTAAAATTTTATTTTTTATGTTTTTCCTTAATATTATCAATCAATACAAACTTATTGGTAATTATTGACGAAACATTTTCACAAGTAATTTATTTTAAAATTTTATTTTTTATTTTTTTTCTTAATATTACAAACTTACAAAAATTTTTTAAGCTTTTTAAAATTTTTTCTTATTATCTTCTTAATATTACTGACTAAATACGAATTCGTTAGAAATGACCAATAAAATATTTTTGTAGGTAATTTGTTTTAAAATTTTATTTTTTATTTTCTTTTTAATATTGTCGATCAAATACGAGTTCATTCATAATTATCGACAAAACATTTTTGTAGGTAATTTATTTTAATTTTTTATTTTCTTCTTAATATTACCAATCAAATATGAGTTCATTGGAAATTACTACAGAATATTTTCATAGGAAATTTATTTTATAATTTTATTTTTTGTTTTTTTTCTTAATATTACTGATCAAATATGAATTTGTTGGTAATTACCTACGAAAAGTTTCCATCGGTAAAATTTTTTATGTTTTTAATATTATATTTTTATTTTCTTCTTAATATTATTGATCAAATTATTATATTTTTATTTTCTTCTTAATATTATTGATCAAATACGAGTTTTTCTAGGTAATTTATTTTAAAATTTTATTTTTTTAATTTTACTAATCAACTATGAGTTCATTGGTAATTATTGACAACAAATGTTTGTAGATAAAATTTTTCAAGCTTTTTTTTCTTTTTTTTTTATTTTCTTTGTAATATTACTGACTAAATATGAATTTATTGATAATTACCAACAAATTATTTTCGTAGGTAATTTATTTTAAAATTTATTTTTTATTTTCTTGTTAATATTACTAATAAGGTACGAGTTAGTCGGTAATTATCAATGAAAAATTTTTAGAGGAAATTTTTTTAAGATTTTTAATTTTTTTGTTTTCTTTTTAATATTATTGATAAATACGTGTTGGTCAATAATTATTAACGAATTTTTTTCATTGGCATGTTTTTATTTGGTTGTTAACTTTGTCGCTAGTATTTAGTGCTACATTTTACGTCTTCGATAAAGGTTCCATTTATAATCAGTAGGTAATTTTGTTGATATAAACTGACTTAAATTTTAATTTTCTTGACTTTTCTTATTCATTAATAAATAGTTGATAATTACTAATGAAATTTTATGGTCAATAATTTTTGTAATTATTTTTTGAATTTCTATTCCCTAAAAAATTTAAATAGGCCACAATCGAAATTAGAATGTATAATTTCTCCCACTCCATAAAAAATCACTCTATTTTTCATGGGAGCAAAGTCAAACTAGATAAAATTTCCCAAAAGAAAAAAAAAATAAAGTTTAAATATTTAATTAAATATTTTAAACCAATAATAACATGAAATGTGACATTTAATTAAAATAATAATAAAAAATTCTAGCTAAAAAAGTGTAGGAAAAAAAAAAGGCCTAAGAAAGTTTAGAAAAAATTTTCCCACCGTGATGATGATTATTACGCCCAAACTGTAATTTCTCATTTTTTGAGGGGTTAAAAAGTAAAAAAAAAAAGGCTAAAAATCAAAACTAGTGTGGACTTGTGTGTAATTATCATGACTTGGCATCTTTGTGTTTTTCCAACAGATTTAATTTTTATTTTATTTTATATTTATTTTGTTTACGTATGTGTTATGCAACTCCCTCATAATTACGGGTTAATTATAATTTTTTGGTAAAAGACATATTTTAGCCCTTAAAGTATGGGCCAATAATTATATAAGTCCTTAAAGTATTTTAAGGTCTAAATAAGCCCTTTAAATTTTAAAGAAGATCAAACAAGTCCTTCAAATTTTAGAAATAGTTCAAATAAGCCTGTTAACTATTTTGGCGATCAATGAGTTCTTTAACTTTTAAAAATAGATAAAAAAAATTTGAACTATAATTTGCTTTTAATATAAATCTAGCCAAGATCGTGCACGAAAATCTTTTAGTCTACGAGGTTCTCATCAGCAATTCTGTACATCTAATTTGCAATATTTTGATAGGTATTTGCTACATCTTGAAGCATAATGATAAATTGTTCTTTGCTGAATGATTTAAAAAATTTCTCTATAGGTTCAAGAAATTTCTATAGGTAAACTTATTCAATCATTTTGTAAATAACAACTTATTGATATACTCCAAGGTGTAGTAGATTTCCACTAGGATGCTGCAAATAAGATACGCAGTATTGCAGATGAGTATCCCATATACTAGAAGATCTTTATATATGGCATTGACTAGATATATATTAGAGATAAATTATAGTTCAGTCTATTTTATTTTTTTTTTAAGAATTAAAAGGCTTATTTGTTCACAAAATAGTAAAAGAGCTTATTTGATCTATTTGTAAAATTTGAAGGACTTATTAAATTTTTTTTTTTAAGTTGAAGGGCTTAATTGGACTCCGAAATACTTTAAGGAATTATGTGGTTATTTAGCATAACTTTAAGGATCTAAACAGGTCTTTTGCCTAATTTTTTTTTTTTTAAATTTCACTTTTAACTCGGGAAAAAAAACTCTTTATTTTTCTTTTAAGCTTTTAAATTTCAATTTTACATGTGTTTTCACCGATTTTTATTTATTTTTCTTTTAAGCTTTTTCTTTTCTTTACCTTCTCTTCTTGCTTGCTTACACACCAGTTTATTTGATTTGTTGATCTAACTTTTGCTCTCTCGATCTTTCCCTTCAATGGCCGCTAAAGATCCTAAAGGGAAACAAAGCATAGGGAAAGAAACCAAAGTAGGACATCCAACAAGGTAGGACGTGGCATGTTGCATTCTTCCATTAGTTTCTCTCTATTACTTCCTGAGCTTAAAGTAGGAGGTTGAATGTTACTTCATACAGTTAAATGAGCTGAGTTAATTAGTTCAATATTTGAAAATTCCTACTCCGCCATGATAGATGACATCTGACTTATTCTAGCTAGATAATGGAGTTGCAGTCGCTATCTTCCTAATGTTCTTAAAGAAGGAAATATGCTAATTATGTAGACTTGTTTGTGTTTGTGATCACTAGGAATGTCTGATGCCTCTTGAAACAGATTTATACTGTTTGAAAACCAACTTTTTTTAATAAAAAGAATAGTTTTCCAACCTTATAATAGAGACAAAACTTGAACAATTAACTGTTAGCCGTTATTAATCATAGCTAAGCTGGGAATGCAAATTTGGATTGTAAAATCAACTTTTAAATGTTGATTAGACTTGTTAATGTATGTTGCTGGTCCCTGCTGGCTGATTCAAAGAAAAGATCCTTTCAATGTAATATGAATCCAATGCAATCAATCATGATCTTGATGGTGAATTAATGCATAAGAGGGGGCCTCTCTTTGCAGGTTTAATCAATCATCTTCTCTCCATTAATACACTCAGAGAGAGAAATACAAGTCCTTTTCTTTTACCTTTTCTTGTGTGTATGGGTGTTTGGTGCTGTTTACACTTGTGCTCCTCTGTTCTTCTTTCTTTCTTTTGTTACTAATGGTTTGCTAGTTTTCTCAGTTTGTTTCTTTTCTTGAGACTGAATAAGAAATGGCTTTTTTTGGAAAGGATGAGAAGGCTTCCAGCTCTTTTTCTTCCTTTTTCTTTTTGCCATTCCTTTCCTAGAAAGATTTACTGTCATTTGTGGTCTAAATTATACAAATTATAGGCAAGTTATTAGTGGCTTGAGACTTAAAAGGATTCAAAGGCATTCGCACAAGATTTATGATCATAATATATTAAACAATAATATTCAAAGGCATTCGGACAAGATTAACAAATGATAAATTTACATAAAACTAATTTATATTCATACCCTAAATCAAGCCCAAATAAAAGTAGAACTTTAGTGGTAAAAACAAGTTGCTTCATATTGATAGTCACGTCATGGTTTAAAGAAACATTGCATAAAGCTAATATTCATACACTATATAGAGCTCATGTAAAAACAAAACAAAATCTTTATGTGATAAAATTAATTAAAATCCATGGAAAGCAAAATCTCCTTTGAATTCTATAGATTGTTTAACTATCGATTATTTTTCAAATATTAATCAAGTTTTTATCATAATTAAAAGAGAAAGAATAATTATTTTTATTGAGGAAATTGGGATTTAATGCATAACTTTAAATAAAATTTTATTATGATTATTTTGATTTGCCAAAATATTAATACTAAAATTTCATTAATTATTGTTATATATAGTGCCTTTTTGGCAATTAAAATGTTACATTCCTTTTTCACCCTCCTAATCTTCCCAATTCCCATTGGGTCAATGCATTTTTTTTTTATACTTAATAACTAATTTCAATCATTTTTTAAATAGAATTTAGATCTTTTGTTAGTGTTGCGGTAAGGTGCTAATTTTCCCGCACCATTCTATGCTTAATAATTATGGTTTGATCTAAGATTCGAACCTTGATCGATAAGATGAGAAGTAAACCCACTTAACAAAGCTAACCTTAGGATTAATTAATTTAAATGTTTCTATACTCATTATAGACCCTATGACTAACGAGGAAAGTGACCATTTTTGTTATGATTGAGTGCTTGAAAATTCAAATTAGTTAGACAGTTGTCATGTATATATCTAAATTTTTATAATTGGAATTGAATTTCCTAGTCCATTTTAACTGGAGAAGTGGTATTCACGTGTGTACAATATTAAGACATAACGCAAGTGAATTGGTTTAGTGGTGACAAGAAAAGATAGGCTTTCATGTTTTCAAAAGGCACTCACTCTGCATGTGAACTTTGTTAGAAAACTATTCAATAGTTTCCAACTTCACAAACCTACCATCACAAATTAGAGCATCCTATGTTCCATCTCTTCTCTTCTTTTGCAATTTTTTCTTTTCTTTATATATAGCTTCTACCCATAAGCTTCAACTATTTAAATATTGATAAAGGAGAGAAATATTTTGAAATTAATTATTTCACTTATTAAAAAAAAAGAATTCAAATGCTATAATTTTTTTTAAAAAAAATCATAATATAATCATTCTCTCAGGATCCAATTATTATGTAGGAGAATTCTTTTATGACACTTGATAAATCTGCGTCTGATTAAGTCATCTGGAAATTAATTTATTGAATAATTATATATTTTGCATATTTTTAACATAATATTTTACTTTTATTTATAGTTTTATTAATATTTAAATTTTTTCAAGACATGCATTAGATAAATTCATAAACAAAAGATAAATATGTTTTAAGACTAAGAACATGCCTACTTTGAAGTTTATTTATACTTTATTTTGCAATAAATTCATATGGATGGTTGAAAATTTACAAATTTAACGTTGTGAACTATAAAACATAAATTATAAATAATGAAAAAAAAATCAGGTTGAAGAATTAAAAGGGCAATTACATCTTCTAATTTAATTGCATTGGTCGGAGAATTAGGTTTACAAGCAACCAGATCACCTGCAAATTTTTTTCTTATTTATTTGCTCTTTTTATTATATTTAATTAATTGATTTCCGAATTAGGATCTCAAAGAGACTCCTATTTAATTTCAATCTTAATTAAACTCTAATTGTTAAGTTATTTGTCTTTAACTTATTGATCAAATTAATTAACAAATTCTAAAAATAAGTTAATTCGTTTGTTTATTATAATTTTTAGACTTATAAATTGAGCTTATAAATTAAAATAAATTACAGAATTTTTCATTTTAGTACTTATAAATCTTATAAGTTAATTTAATCAAATATTTTACTATATTATCCTTATTCAATTTTTAAAATTTTATCATATTTTTTTAATATTTTAATAATAAATGTGCTTATAAATTATTTTTTATCAAATAAATTAACTATTTATTAATCATTTATAAGTATTTAAACTAAACACATAAATATTTAAAATTTTAAATATTTATAAGTTTAAATTAACTTATAAGTTGATTTTTAAAAGTTAAGCCAAACACACTCCAGTGAAATACATTAGTTTCTATAATTTTTTGCATGATCCAACTCTACAAGCTTTTTTATGATATGGGCAATAAACGTGATCAATTAGCATAGAAGGTTTTGAGTTTGAATTCTAATAGGAGTATAAAATGAAAGTAAAGCTTGGAGACGGATGTACAATTTGTTTTCTAACAGGACACAGTAAGAGCTAGAAATGTAGTGTGTTTTGACGTGGGATTAGCATACACTATATGTAACCTACCTTCTTTGTCTTCTTGTTGCTTTTCTCCAATATTATAATAATCTTTTTTTTTGTCTTGTCTATCTGAAGAGAAAATATGGAAGCTAACTCAGCAGCAATCAAGTGGTTTTCTCTGTGTATTGTGGTGTTGTTATCTCTAGGTTTCCAGGGGATACAATGCGATGTTACTTATGATAACAAGGCTCTTATCATTGATGGCCAGAGGAGAATTCTCTTCTCTGGCTCTATTCACTATCCCAGAAGCACTCCTCAGGTCCGGTTCTGGTCTATACTCTGTACTTTCTCTCTCTTGAGAATATCTTCTTGCCACGTGAGGTTTTTACTGAAATTTTTTATAAAATGCAGATGTGGGGAGGACTCATACAGAAGGCTAAAGATGGTGGTTTGGATATTATAGATACTTATGTTTTTTGGAATCTTCATGAGCCTTCTCCTGGCAATGTAACTCTGTTTTTCCTCTGTTTTTTTCTTACTTTTTTTTCAAAATTCTCCATTCCTAATATCAATTCTTTGCAGTACAATTTCGAGGGAAGGTATGATTTGGTTCGCTTCGTCAAGTTGGTTCAGAAAGCTGGTCTCTATGTTCATCTTCGCATTCGACCTTATATATGTGGAGAGTGGAATTTTGGGTAATAAACAAATTTCATCTTAATATTTTCACAGTGTTGAATTTTTAATTTTCTCGAACACTATTTTTCTTGCTATTTTACCTTTATCCTGTTGTATTGTATTAGAGGGTTTCCAGTGTGGTTGAAGTATGTTCCAGGCATAAGCTTCAGGACAGATAATGAGCCTTTCAAGGTCTCTGTCTCTCTCTCTTTCTATTTTTGAGTGTCTGGAATTATGTGGATTATGATCTTAAAAAGTTAAAAATGTTGGTATTGCAGATGGCAATGCAAAATTTCACCAAGAAAATTGTCCAAATTATGAAGGATGAAAATTTGTTTCAGTCTCAAGGTGGTCCTATTATCCTCTCTCAGGTAAAAAGAAAAAAAAAATCATCAATTGTGTAGTTTTGGCTTATAAAACATAGAAAATTAAGATGCATGTTCAATTTGATTGTGTTGCAGATTGAGAATGAATATGAACCTGAAGACAAGGCATTTGGATCTGCTGGTCATGCATATATGACTTGGGCTGCACAGATGGCTCTTTCTATGAATACTGGAGTTCCATGGGTTATGTGCAAGGAATTTGATGCCCCTGACCCTCTGGTGCTCAAATTTCTACTTCTTTCTTGTCAAAATTCATTAAATCCATTAATTTTGATTCAATTCAATTCAATTCTCATATTTCACATTAACAATGAGGAATTCTGAATCTTGTCAACAGATAAATACATGCAATGGTTTCTACTGCGATTACTTCTCTCCAAACAAACCTAACAAACCAACGATGTGGACTGAGGCTTGGACTGGCTGGTAATTTTCATATTTTTGGTATCTTCAATTGGTTCTTAGACTGTTCTTTTGGGGATAATTATTTTCTATCTTTCTACAGGTTTTCAGATTTTGCAGGTCCAAACCACCAGCGTCCGGTCGAGGATTTAGCATTCGCAGTTGCTCGATTCCTTCAGAAAGGAGGTTCCTTTGTTAATTACTATATGGTTAGTCTACTCCTGCTTCATTTCTTTTGTTTGTTACAAGAAGAAATTGCTTTATCAAAGCAAAAGCAATTCCTTGAATTCCAAGGAAGTATCTCAACTTTGCATCTGATAAAGGCATAAGCTTCCAATGAAATAAAGGAGCATATTTTCATTCTATAAGGAGAGACTTCTGCATTATGATTTCATTCTCGTTGTTTGCTGCAGTATCATGGAGGAACCAACTTTGGCAGAACTTCTGGAGGACCTTTCATTACTACAAGCTATGACTATGATGCACCCATTGATGAATACGGTGACAAAATTCGATCCCCATTTTTCGAAATTTAATCAATTAGTCCATCTGTTGGAATTCAAACTCATAGCATTTACAGGGTTGATTAGGCAACCTAAATATGGCCATTTAAAGGATCTTCACAAGGCTATTAAGTCATGCGAAAAGCTTTGCTCAATGCCGATCCTACTGTCGAAAACTTGGGAGCTTATAAACAGGTCTGTTCTAATCTACCAAAGGAAAACCAGCAACTGCAAATGAGAATTGCTTTAAGCTTATTTCAGCAAACCAGAATGATTCAATGAGGAAAATTTTGCAGGCACATGTATTCTCTTCCAATTCTGGAGATTGTGCAGCTTTTCTTGCAAACTACCATCCAAATGGTACTGGAAAGTTGACATTTAATAACATGCATTATAGCCTGCCACCTTGGTCTATCAGCATCCTTCCTGACTGCAAAAATGTTGTTTTCAACACTGCCCAGGTAAGTTAAAATGGACTAGGAAATCCAATTCCAATTATAAAAATTTGTTGAATTATGAGCTAATTCCATCTCTCTGAATAATTTGCAGGTTGGAGTCCAAACGTCCCAGGTGCAAATGTTGCCCACAGCCACAGGTCTCTCATGGGAGACTTTCAGTGAAGATGTATTATCAGTTGATGAAGATAAAATAACTACAGTCCCTGGCCTCTTGGAGCAGATAAATGTCACCAGAGATACAACTGATTATCTCTGGTACACAACTGGGTAAGTTCCTACTTAATTTGCAAGCTTTCAATGATGAAAATCAATAATGAAATATGAATCTAATTATGTTGTGTGCTTTTCCAGTCTGACTATTAGGTCATATGAATCATTTCTACATCAAGGCAATCTTCTCAATCTTACAGTGGATTCAGCAGGCCATGCTTTGCACGTCTTTGTCAATGGAGAGCTTTCTGGTAACAAAATATTTTCTTTCTTTGGAAATCTCCTGCAATTGTCAAAACACCATAAAAGAAAAATGAATTTTCTTTATTATGCTGTGCTGCAATGATAGGATCTGCTCATGGGAGTAGAAAAAGCAAGAGATTCACGTTTACAGTACCAGTGAAGCTACATGCTGGAAGAAACAGAATCTCACTGCAGAGCATAGCTGTTGGATTACCAGTTAATGAATTCTCTGGATCTCATTGATTCTCTGTCTGATTCTTGAAAGAAATTAAAGAACTGATGTTTTTATGCTGTTTCTGGCTGTAGAATATTGGAACCCATTTTGAGAACTGGAAGGCAGGAATAGAAAGGGTCACTCTCCATGGCCTAGACAAAGGGGAGAAGGACCTGACCTGGAACAAATGGTCCTATAAGGTCCTTCAGTTCTACTCATTTATTATTATTATTTTTTTTGGTGGAGTGGGGGGCGCGGGTGATGTTGTGAAATTCTAGCCTACACAACCATGATACAAGCGGAGATCATGGACCTTGGGATCTCCTTTATTGATGGGCATTTATTACACAGGTTGGGCTTAAAGGAGAAGACATGAATCTTGGATCTCCAGATTCTGTTCCATCAGTTGAATGGATGAAAAGGACCACGTCAGCACAAAGCCCACCATTGACGTGGCATAGGGTATGACACTAAATTTATTTAATTATGCAGATTAAATTATAAATATATTGAAAATACTTTTGATTAAAAATTTAAAAAAAATTATTAGAAGAATATTTAATCCAAAAAATTAAAAATATTTTTAGAATAAATCTTATGTTTATTTAAAAAATTTTCATCAACCCTACTACAATTAAATTCTTGAAACTAAATAACTGAAATATTTTACATTACAGTTAAAAAAAAAAAAAAAAACCCTTGGACTAATTGAGGATTTTGGAAATGGACTTGCAGGCCTACTTTGATGAACCAAAAGGAGAAGATCCCTTGGCATTGGACATGGGGAGCATGGGGAAGGGACAAGTGTGGATTAATGGGAATAGCATTGGAAGATATTGGACTGTAAAAGCTACTGGCGATTGCAATGCTTGTGGGTACAATGCTACATTTAGGGAGACAAAATGCCAATTTGGTTGTGGCCAACCTACTCAAAGATGGTACCCTAAACTTTCCCATTAATTTTTCTTAACTCTTCAACAAATTAATTTCCCAATTTGTTTCCCCATTTAATCTCTTTTAATTAATCTTTCAGGTACCATGTTCCCAGATCATGGCTGAAGCCAACCAAGAATTTGTTGGTAGTATTTGAAGAAATTGGAGGAGATTCATCTCAGATATCACTTGTGAAAAGATTAGTCACAAGTGGTTAATTTCAAGCCATATCTCAAAGGAACCCCTATACTATATATATATGCACTATGCATTCACCTTCCATCTTCAAATGGAATTTTTCTAAAGGTACACTTTCGATAGGTACCACACCCCCCACCACCCCACCCACCCCCCACCCCACCTTCTTAAGGTGACTCTATATGGCCTTACTTATTTGAATGCGTACCTAGATGCCCTATCCCTACTTCATTTAGAAAAGACTAATATTAGAGTTAATTTTTTAATTTTTTTAAGGCATTTTGCAAAAGAGAACTGTGTATGGATGTATTTATTATTATTATTATTACTTATTAATTTTGTGCAGGTCCATTTGGATCAAAAATCTGAATTCAACTAAATAGAACAACAAATTGATTCACATAAGTTATACTTTATTTTTAGATTTTTCACAAATTATAAATTATTTTCTTTTTTGAAATAATAGTTTCTTTATTAACTTATTAATATACCCTATTTATTATGTACTAAAAAAGAAAATTTTATTAGTTTCAAAAATAATTTAATAGCATAAATTAATTTTTTTTAATGAAATAATATGAATGGAGATATATTAGGAAAATATTAAATAAAATTTATTACTTTAAATATATTAACTACATTTTTCTTAATTCATATGAAAAAAAAAGCTTATTTTTTTGGGACGGAATGAGTACTTTTTTTTTCAGTTTTCTAATGATGCAAATAAATATACATTAAGGTTTATTTAATGTAGTGTAATTTTAATAACAATTTAGATGAACAAAAATTCAATAATGCTTTGCAGATTAATTTGATCAAGAGAGATAAAATGATATTTTCAACATTTTAATTATATTAGTTAAGAATTAATTAAGTAAATTCTGTTATGTAATGACATTAATGCTCTTTAATGTAGAGAGGGTTAATATTTGGAAACTAAAAATTGAATTTTAAAATTTATTTGTACGTATAAAATAAGTAGGTATTTCAAGGGATTAATACGTGACATTCTCTTTCGTAGCATTGTCATGTGACATTTGATTTAAATTAAGTAAATTTTATTATGTAATGACATTAATACTCTTTAATGTACAAAGGGGTAATATTTGGAAACTGAAATTTGAATTTTAAAATTTATTTGTATATATAAAGCATACAGGTATTTCAAGAGGCTATACGTAATTTTCTATTTTATAGTATTATTACATAATATTTGATTTAAATTATTATTTTTTAAAAAATGAAGTTTTAAAATTCAATATTTTATAATTAAATTTATTATTTGTAAATTATTATATTACTTTTTAAAATAAAAGATAAAAATAATAATATTTTTTATTTAATAGAAATAACAGGTAGCAAAAGACATTGGATTTAGCACTTTAGAAAGAAATATGATAATATTAATTAATTAATTATTAAAATAAAAATATTAATTTTAAAATTAATATAAATTAGTAATAGATTATAATTACTATTTAAAATGAAGATGTGCTAGATTTTAGTACTTAACTCAATTATAAAATATGTTATAATTAGATGTGTTATGTCTACTTTAACTCCATGTAGTTAGCACATAAAACTATAATATGTGCTGTATATTTCATTAATTGCTCCTTATAAATATTAAAATCAATTATAAAAACATATTATAATTAAACTATACATACCTTAATTTCATATAATTAATACATAATATTATAATATGTGATAGATTTTTCATTAATTATAACTAAATTACTACTAAAAACAATCATTAAACAATATATATATATACCTTAGCTTAATATAGTTAATATATAGCACTGTATAATGTGTTGGATTTTCATAAATGGCTTATTTAAATCAATTATGGAGTATATTCTAATTAAATTTGTTATTCATACCTTATATAATAAATACATAGCAATATATTTGTCTACTTATTTTATCAATCTGCTCGTTATAATTCAATTAATACTTAAATTAATTATAAAACATATTATAATTAAATGTACTATATACGCCTTAACTCCATATAATCTTTCATCAATTATTTTATGTAAAATTATTAGTAATTAAGGTTCATTTGTTTCACGATAAATATTTTATGCATTTTCTAGTATTTGAGACACGTAGACAGATGAGTCAACTAAAAATATTTTCTTGATCAAAGAGAAAACTAAATTATTTTTAAGGAAAATGGCCATATCTTTTCAAAGAGGAAGTCATATTTAATTTTCTAGAATTTAATAATCTTATTAAAATATGAAAATACTTATACATATATGACATAAACACATACCATTAATTCAACATTGCAACCAAATGACATAAAATATTTTCTATAGAAAATATTTTTTATATACAAGTTATTTTTCAAAACAACTAAAGTCTAAATCAAATATAAAACGAATGTATTATATTTTAGTTCAATATAACTAGTACATATCACTATAATATGTGATGGATCTTTCATCAATTACTTCTTATAATTTAATTTGAAGTATTTGCTTAAATTATATGATAATTATATACATAATTAATCCACATTATTCAATTAGAGACTATAGTGTTTGAGTTTAATCATGTAATTATTCAATTGTGTCATATCCAACCAATTTTAAATAAAAAGAAAGAAAATAGCACAAAGGTGTCTAATTGGTTGGGCGATATTTAAATGTTAAAATTTTCTTACTGAATATAGTGGTTTTCATTATTTTATATTTGATTTTAATTTTCAAAAATTACTTGGAAAAATACTATTTTTGGACTTTTTATTTTATTTTTTAATTTAAAAATGGAAAATTGCTCATAAAATTTGTTTTCTTATTTCACATCATGGTAGCCTCATTTTTATATCCATTTGTAAATTCATCCCTTACCCTTCACATATAATAATGTATCTAATTCTAAAAAAGGAAAAATTATATGAAAGGAAAAAAATAAAACATAATCTATGAATTATTGAAAATTTTTAGAGTTAATCAAATAATATATTTTGATCCACACAAATAAAATAATTAAATGCAGGTAAAAATTATTAAAAAAATTACTTAATTGATGTAATATGAGTAATTTTATATATTTGCATAAGATGAATTGATTTAATTGAGTTTTCTAAAGAGTTAAAAGTGTTTATATATTTTAGGAAATTAAATAATTTTGGAAGTTAAAGTATACTAAATCCTTAATTAATCATATAGTATATCTTTCAAAAAGCATAATTATGGGTATTTTTGTAAATTAATAGCACATAAGAAGAAAGTGTGGAAGCAAAATTAATCAAGTGGGACCCCATCTAATCCTTGACAGGCAATGCTCTATTGAATCTCTGTAATTAAAGCAGCACACTACAATTCAAGAAAATCATTTATCAAGGATATGATTGTAATTTCATTCATTTTAATTTATTAATAAATGTTCAAAAATTATATTTTTTTTAATTATAATAATGTCTCTATTTAGTCCTGAGCAATTTATCTGTTCAGCATCATTGAAAAATTTGTGCTAAATAGATGCAAATTATATTTTAATGAGCTACAATTTATATATAAATGAGATGCATTAAATGTATTTTAATAGATGAATATTTACGCCAGTTAGAAATTTTGTTTTTTTTTTAATTAATTTATTTTTAATTAATATTATTTAAACACTTTTAATTTTAAAGATTAATATTGTTTAAACACTTTTAGGTAAATCTTTAAGCACAGGTTGAGCTTCCAGATTCTGTTCCATCAGTTGAACACGTCAGCACAAAGCCCACTACTGACGTGGCATAGGGTATGACACTAAATTTATTTAATTATGCAGATTAAATTATAAATATATTGAAAATTACATATGATTAAAAATTAAAAAAAAATATTAGAAAAACATTTATAATTAAAATCTTGTGTTTATCTAGAAAATTTTCGTCGATCCTGCTCTAAATAATATCCATTAAATTCTTGAAACTAAATAAATGATGTGAAATTGTTCAAAGCGAATTTTACTTGTAATGTTAAAGTTTTGAATTTTGAAATTGTCATTGTTAAAAGGATTTTATTCAGTATTACCCGAAGTCCGAACATGAAAAACTATATACTTAAAATAAAAAAAAATAAATAAATAAATAATAACACAGTAAAAAAAATTACGCTCGGACTAAATGAGCATTTTGGAAATGGACTTGCAGGACTACTTTGATGCACCAAAAGGAGAAGATCCCTTGGCATTGGACACAGGGAGCATGGGGAAGGGACAAGCGAGGACTAAAAGTAATAGCATTGGAAGATATTGGATTGTAAAAGCTACTGGCAATTGCAATGCTTGTAGGTACAATGCTACATTTAGGGAGACAAATTGCCAACTGTAAAAGCCACCGGCAATTGCGATGCTTGTAGTTCTAATGCTACAATTAGGGAGACAAATTGCCAATTTGGTTGTGGCCAACTTTGTCGCAAGGGTTTTGTGGTCGCCAGATGATTCTTATTGAAGTGGAAAAGTGAGGAGTCGTCACTTTAATTTTGAAGAAAATTAAAGAAAACTATTTATAAAAATAAAAATTTATAAAGATCATTTCTAAAATAGAGATTCTAGTTTCGGTGTCCGTGTATGGGTGGGGAAGGTGTTAGGCACCCTACCTCGTCTCTCAATGAGGGTAAGCAGATTTAATGATGTACTCTTCATAATTTAAGATTGATAATTTTAGGGTTAGAATTATGATATCGGTCCCTATTATTGATAAAAGGAACGTTTGATATTTCACCATTTTGGGTTTTCTAAAAACACGAGTATACGAGATGACCCTACAGTGAATTGGTGTCGAGTTTATTTAATTCATTATGTGTTTGTCAAATTCCTCCCTCCTCGAATTAGGACTCTAATCCCGAAGAGGTGTTATTTGGTCCCTAAAGATTCATAACGAGTGAGGAGGACTCTCGGCTCACACATTATGTACCTCATCATTGGCATCCAAGTAACTGAGGGTGCGGTGTGTGTAATGAATATACTAGAACCGATAGGGGTATGAATTTCATTCCTTTCAATTAGAACTCTAATTCAAAAGGGACGTGTTAATTAAAACCTGGAGAGTTTCCTTCATTAATGAGGACTCTCAATTAAAGCAGGAAGGTCTCATCATCAGCATAATTATTCATAAAATCTTTATCCATATAGTTTCACATTAAGCTATTCAATATTTTGTAACAATGGTATTTTATTTAACTAAGCAGAACTAAAGGAAAAAAAAAAAACTTCCTAGGTAATATAGGCGTGTGGCTCCCAAGAAGGACTCTCCATTGGGTCCAAAATATAAAGTTCAAAGTTCCTGGAAGAACCCTCTCGTGAACCGATTACTAAAATGTGTGCTGAATTTCGTTTTTAGAATTCAGAAAGATAAGTGCTGGGGTTTTTAAGGAAAAGACTCTCTCCCAATCTCCCCAATTTCATACTGAATGATTTTGTGAAATGTAAGACTACGAGAATTCAAGGAAAAAACTCTCTCCCAATCTCCCTAATTTATACTAGATAACTTTATGAAACTATGGGAATTCGAGAAAAGGACTCTCTCCCGATCTCTCTTATTTTGAAAAGTGAGTTTTAATAAAGGTATAAAAATCGCAGATGTTGAGTCGAACTCTCTCTCTATCTCCTTTTAGAAGATCGGATAACACAAAGAATGTGATGATAAATTGCGTGTTATCTCCCGATCTCTTCATTACCATCCTAGCTTTTCTTGGTTTCCGATCTCGTAACTTATTATCTGAGCTCTTGACTTTCGATTTCTTGTCTTACTGTCCGAACTCTTCTCTTCTACTCTTGACTTCCAACCTCTTATTAGTTATCCAAACCTTCTACATCTATCCAAACTACTAGAATTCTCCTCTATTATTTCTCCTCATCGATAGAATCCAAACTCTCCATGTCGTGATTCGTTTTTACCTAACTTTCTTTTGACCTTTTTTATCTTCCAAAATTCCAGTGATATTTATATCATCCGAGCTCTTATTCTTACACTAATAAAAGTAAAAATCTATTGAGATGACATATGCGTTATGATAACATGCCAAAGGTAATATTAATGAGATAAGTCAATTAGATACTAATCTATCCTGAAAGTTCGGTATGATACGGTGACCTAAAAGTTCTTACATCATGATTATGGATTAATCATATTCTGTTAGAGAGTGATTGGTTAAAACGTTTACCTGTGGAGAGCTAAAGTGATGAGACAGCCAGTACCGATGTCTCACAAGGGGGGACCGCTAAAGTTACAATGACCAAAAGTGACTTTTGAGATACCAAAGACAACTGGAACAAGACCTTGATGACAGACTAGGATTGGACCCCCAAGCTAGTATCCGAGTTGGCTGAAGATATGAATCGCCTTATTAGGAGCTCTGGTAATAAGATCCTTTAGAAAACTTATTTCTAAAGTCCCTTAGAAACTTTAAGAACCTCAGAATGAGGGCAATAAAGCTACAGCAATATTCAAATTTAGAGACTTCTCCTAGAGATTAGCGATTTCTTTTTTTTCTATAGTGTAGCATCCAAGTATTCATAGGAATCGGGGTTTTAAAATGGAGGGTCAGGATTGGACTAGAAAAAAAATGAAGAGTCTGAATCTAAAAGGACATAATCTGACGTCTTGGAATTAAAGAGAATCAAAATTGAGGGTTGAGATTTAGTTCAGAATTTCTATCCTTTCTTCTTTAATCCAACGGGTAGGGATTTTGCCTTACAGAATGGATCTGAAGGCTATGAATGAAAAGTGCTGAATCGGTTATTTACTTTTAATCTGACGGTCCCAAATTCATCCTTACAAGTGAGATCAATGGTGTGAATTGAGGCATACTGGGATGCTTTAACTGCTTGAGATCTGACGATTTGGGTTCGTCCTTACGAATGGGATGGATGGGTCATACTCCAAATGCTTTAACCAACTCAGATCTGACGGTGGGGGAATTAATCTTATGGATTAAGGGTCATGATTGAAAGTGACTCGATTCCCCAAGCCTTTCAATCTCTATTGGTCATTTCTCGGTCCACCCGATCTCTTATTATGGTTGGCAGATCTGAGACCTCTTATTCTGATCTCTTAATCTGACCCTTTCCATGTCTGATCTCTTCTCTCTCCCTGATCTCTTTCCTATCTCTTCTCATTATGCGGGTGTATGGCGAACCTCGAATAACGGTGAAGCATTAAATTCTTCAATTGCTGATGAGCCGCTTTGAGTTCTGCAGGCATTAAATGCCGATGTATATATATATGCGGTAGGGAAGCCTGTCATTCTCACATTCCTACTTGTCCTTCTCTGGTAAATTTCCAATGTATTCTCTTTCTGATCCTTATTTTTCTAGTGCAGATTCTCATCATGACAACCGTCAAGATCTTTTTTCAGTAGCCTTCTTTGCCTATCACCTGAAAATAGATGATTCCGGCGATTAGAGAATTATGAGAATGTCATTCGATGACGGTGAGGGAATCAAACTAATTGGCCAATTAGGGTCCAAAATGACTACTGTGTTGATCTCTAATCGGCGGCTTACCAGTCTGAGCCACGGATCAATCTCGGGCAAGTGGAGTGGTAATTTCAATCTTGATGTCGGTGATCACCTCTTGAAGTTCATTTGGCTCCTAACCATCTCAGGGGTCCCGATTGTAGCTTGGTTCTAGTCGATGAGATCGACGATGACACTGGACTTTCCGTAGTCTTTACCATATTTGACAAAAGCTACCTTCCTAATCTCCACGTATCTCTCAAATGGCATCTTGAGATCGAGAGGAGTCAGAACTGTGGGAGCAACATAGGTAGAATGTAGAGTAGAGTAAGGGATATTTGTAATTATTAATCTGGAGAGATCGTCCAAATGATGTAACCTGATCTTTTGGAAATGAAATGGACTTTTATTTAAGATTGACTTTTATTTACTTATTCTGTTTCTATTTTAATTTACTTTTGTTGTTTGCATTGCATTGATCGTCTTTCCAATCTCTTTTAACTTTGTTCGATCTGATCCCTGATCGAACCCTTATTCAACCGATCTCTTCCGTCTGAACCCCATTGCTATCCGCTCTATGGTCAATTTCTGCAACCGACCTCACTTGTCCGATCTCTTCCCCATGCTTCTAGAATTTTCTCTTGACGCAAAATTAAAATGACTAGATTTCTCACTAATCGATGCGTCACCTAGGGCCTCACGAGCATTTAATGCTCGAACGAGTATAAATAGGAAGGGAGGTAATTATTCACACACTTATGCTATTATCAATTTCTCCAAGCAACCCGGCATTCTCTCTTGATTTCTAAATCTTCCGGCACTAATTTGCACTCTGATAAGGGTTTTAATCTTTTTTTGGTCAAATTTAATTTTATTTTAAAAAATGAGTGGTACCGATGGTCAGAGAGTTGCAAGCCCCCTTTCAGTTCACTTTTCATGGACCTCGAAAGAAGGCGATGCAACTAGGCCAAGTGGGTGATCTGAACCTACTATGGCTATCATTTCGATCTCTAGTCAGCCAGCCAGATCAAGGCAAGTACAAGCTGTGGCCACAAGGAAAGAGAATTTACTTGTGGATGAACTACCATCAATCCTCGGGGATGCGAATCTTCAATCCATTAGCCAAGAATACAATCTCTCGATCGACTCTTTCGAGCTTATTAGATGCCATGGAGATCTTTGAGTCGATTACTTCTTTGACAAAATCGACCTGATCATGATGTATGAAGAATAACTGAAAGCCAGGCTACGGTTCCCCTTGGATGAATTTTATAGAGAGGTTCTGAAATATCACCGAGTCAGCATAGCTCAAGTGCATTTGAACTCTTGGCAGACTCTGGTGGCCTTCAGAAGTCTTTGCCGAGCTAAGGGACTTGAGCCCACAGTGAAGGTTTTCGCCAAACTACACCAGCTTGCTTAACGAAAAGATAATGAATATTGATTTTTTCAAACAAAGCTGAATTGTGGGCTCTTCACCAATCTCCCTTCCTTACTAAAGAATTGGAAAGATCGGTTTTTTATACTTAGGAGTAAAGATCCTAATGGTTTCACGGGCATTTCACATAGTCAATATTATTTGGTCCCCAAACCAGAGAAGAAGATCATCCTGAACACGGTCGAGGATGTCATGGTGAAGGAATTGAAAAACCAAGTAATCACTCACAGATATTCGTGTTCGGACATGATTATGGCTGAACTAAAATGGTGGATAATGAGAGTGATCACCCATGAAAACTACGAATCACAACTTTTTGACCTCAGCCCCGGGACTGGTAAAACCTGAACCTTAGGTCTTCTAGTCTTAGCGAACTCATTAACTTGTTTTATGTGCAGGTATGGTAGGGGGGTGAAACCGCGAAGGAAAGTCGCAAGCAGAAGAGGGAGCTCGCCCGAAAAATTCTAGAAATGAAGGAAGCCGCTGTCGCTACTGCTGCCCAAGAGCAGAGATAGGCTTCGGCGAAAGTGTAGAGCTCTCCATTTTGACCTCAAGAATAGCCGACCATGGAAGTAGAGGTCATCACCTCGGAACCTCCCATTCAACCTGCCAAACCTCCTCCTCCACCTCCTGTTTCTTTGGGTGCAGAGGGCAGTTCATCTGGGCCAATTGTCCCGGCCTCTCGACTGCTTTCTTGAGGCGTGCAGGTTCTGCTTCAATCATTGGAGAGGAACCACTTGGTTCAGGGAAATCTCGATCTGGCGAAAGTTTTGGGAGCTTCGATCTGTTTTCCCGAAGATCGAACTCAGATAGCCCAGCAGAGCATCGAAGATCTTCTAACCCAGACGATGAGCTTGAGATTGGAGGCGGTCACGAACCAATAGATGATTAGGGAAAAGGCTCATCTCTTAAATAGGGAGATTCTCAAGGTGGTCCAAGATGCAGCAGTTGCGAAGACCCAACTTTCGGCTGCTAATGATCGGATCATCAACTTAGAGGGCCAGATGAGATCTTATGAGGAGAGAACGGCTTAGCTAGAGAGAGAACTTAAAGAGGCTCGGGCCTACCGAGCTGCTGACCTGGCCCAATTCTCTAGAGAGATAAGGGCCAAGGAGGATGAAGCTCTAGTGAAGGAAGTTGGTGCTTATGTGAATGGCCACAGCGATCTCCTAGCTGAGTTGGGGAAGCGCTACCCTGAAGAAGGCTTCACTTGGTTGGAGAAACTCGCCCCAGGCGCTGAGGTCGAGAGTGAAGAGGAACAGGAGAGAGAGGAGGCAGAGAATGTTGAAAATGTTCTTAAAGAGCAGGCTAGGGAAGATCCTCCTGCTGAATGACTTTGTATTTTATCTTCTGAAATGAAGTAAGTTTTTTGTGATGGATTCTTGATGAGATCGAACAATATCAAATCAAGTTTGCTTGAGTACTGAATTAACTCCTAATCGATTAAATAAAGTCGAACGTAGAACTTGAGATCGGTTATTAATCATCATAAGGCCACTTAAAGAGATCGGAAGAACATTACTCGCGAACATGAGATTGGAAGACCTTGTGACTGAATATCGATTGAAACTTTGAAACCTTTAAAGAATGAATTGTAAAATTGTAAAGATTTGAAAAAAAAAAAAAAAAGACTTGAGATTGGGTACTAGTGGAAATAACTTATTAGAATTGAGATGATTATTTAGAGATTGGATAAAACATCAACTTGGTTAAGAAATGCCTGAACAGTTTGAGCGAGATACCTGATCACAAAACTGACCGCAATTTAGAATTTTGAATTATTTGAGCACACTGACATCGGAAGACAACCGAATGTAAAATCGGATTGTTCGAAGATCGGGCATCGATCTGAACAGGTTGAGTAGAGATGGAGAGATTAGAAACCCATTTAACTTGAGCGTACATGAGGTCAAATAAACTTGGAAATTGTTATTTATCTGGGAGATAACTTAGATTATTACCAGCTCACCAAAAAAATGACCTGTCAGGTAATTAATTGAGATTGGATAAAACATTAAGATGAAAAGTATTTGAAATTAAATTACAACTTTAGGAGAAAATTGTATATTAATTACATAAGTTACGCATTTGAGGATCGACCAAGATATGATATCTACAAACTTGCTCAAAGATTTTACCCTAAACTTTCCCATTAATTTTTCTTAACTCTTCAACAAATTAATTTCCCAATTTTTTTCCTAATTTAATCCCTTTTAATTAATTTAATCTTTCAAGTACCATGTTCCCAGATCATGGCTAAAGTCAACCAAGAATTTATTGGTAGTGTTTGAAGAAATTGGAGGAGATTCATTTAAGATATCACTTATGAAAAGATTAATCGCAAGTGGTTATTTCCAAGCCATATCTCAAAGGAACCCTATACTATACATTCATCTACCATCATCTTCAAAAATGGGATTTTGGAAAGTTATAAAGGCTCATTTTGATAGTGATGATACCCGAGTAAAATAAGGACAAAAGTCACATGAACATACAACTTGGCAGTCAAAATATCAACTCAACAACTCTGTAAAAATCTACTCAAACATTTAAAATCGAGCATCCTCGAGCCGAACAAATGATAGTTCGGCTTAGGCCCAATTCGAACAACAACAAAGGAATCAATATCATTCACTTGCCCAAACCTATACCAAACAAAAACAGCATTAAAGAAGGAAAGCTGAATCATGAGGAGGCAATCTCGAAATGTCAATATGAGATTACCTTCGTAATTATTACAACGACTATTTTTTTTAAAAGCCTATAAATACCGAGAGAAAGACCAGAGCAAGTGCGCATATTCTTCTTTCAATCTCATTATAATTCTTCTTCATACTTTTGCATCCAGTTCTCTGACTTGAGCATCAGAATGACTTGCTAAAAAGTTACCTGCCTCACATTTTCCTTGTTGCAAATTTACATGGCATTAGGACTGGACCCCTGAAACTCACTGCAGCATCAGAGAGGGCATCCTCTGCTGCAAAGGGTACCAAATTCTTTTGTGGGAGCTACCAAGCTACCCTGAACCTAGTTTATATAGAAATTGTAATAATAGAGTTATTTTTTAAGGCATTTAGCAAAAGAGAAGTGTGCCGGTGGATGTATTTATTAGTATCATTATTATTATTAATTTTTGGACACTCATTAATTATGTGCAAGTCCATTTGTCTAAAAATCTGAATTCATCTAATTAGAAGAACAAATTGATAGACTTGGTTATTACTCACTCTTTATTTTCTTTTTATACAGTCCCAAATTATATATTTTCCTTTTGAAATAGTAGTTTATTTATTAGCTTATTAATATGCTTCTATTTAATATATATTGAAAAAGTAAATTTTATTAATTTTAAAAATAATTTAGTAACATAAATTATTTATTTTTTAATGAAATAATATGAATGGATGTATATTTAGAAAAAACTAAGTAAAATTTATTGTTTTAACTATATTAGCTACATTTTCTTAATTCATGTGAAAAAAGAAATAAGCTTATCTTTGGGATAAAATGAGTGTTTTTTTCAATTTTTATGATGGGTGCAAATATATATCCATTAAGATTTATTTAATGTATTCCTTTTTTTAACAGAAAATTTAAAATTTCATTAAAATTTTGAGATAACAAGGGGAGGCCTATAAGGCCGAAAGCCCAATCTACAATAAATAAACCAACAACTCATAAACCGGGGCGTTACTTTGCCCAAAGCAGGCCCATCAAGCGCTTAAGCTTCCGTGCTCGACCACTTGGCGAGGGCAGCGATGATTGGATTCCAATGGGATGCTAGGCGACACAAGGCACTTACCACTAACAACATTTTTGACCCCATGGATGCCTCCTCGACACATTAAGCGTCGATTCAAATTAGTTTGTTTGAGGATTGCTTTTTTCCTCCTCCATTAGAAGTATGAGAAATTTTCTAGATCACTGTTCGTAAAGTCCATGTTTTGAGTTTGAAGTTGTCTTCGTCAAAATGGTTTAAGCCAATTTGGCTCAACTTTCACTTGCGATATAAGCTTTTTTTTTTTTTTTTTCTTTTTTCTACATGGGACATCCAACACTTCCAATGAAGCACAACTAGATTGGACTTAATTTTAAATTATTACTTGTATGTAGTGGCCCACCTAGACTCTAGCCTTTTCTTTTCGGCTTGGCCCTACAAGTCTAGTTTTTTCCTAACCCATGGATCCACCTGACTTCCGGCTCTTTATAACACTGTCCACTATGCTTTTAGGGTCTCAAAATATCGGCAAAGTATATGCGTTGAGCTTGGAGTTGCCTCCACCAAAATAACTTAAGTCAATTTATCTTAGCTTCTTTTTGCTATATATTATCTTGTTTTTCCTTATTTGTTTTGATGTGGGATATCCGATAAAATAGAAGCTGGCATGTTGCATTCTTCCATTAATATCTCTCCATTACTTGAGCTTGTAGTCCTACCTCAAAGTAGGAGGTTGAATGTTACTTATTAGTGTTAAATGAGCTGAGTTAAATAGTTCAATATTTGAAAATTCTTACACTACCATGATAGATGACATTTGACTAATTCTAACAAGATAATGGAGTTGCGGTTGCTATCTTCCTAATGATATTAAAGAAGGAAATATGCTTATGTAGACTTGTCTGTACAATTAGCTGTTAGCCGTTATTATTCATAGATAACCTGGGAATATAGATGTGGATTATAAAATCAAATTTTAAATGTTGATTAGACTTGATAATATCTATTGGTGGTCCTTGCTGACTGCTTCAAAGAAATGATCTTTTCAATGTAATATGAATCCATTGCAATCAATCATGAACTTGATGGTGAATTAAAGAGGGGGCTTCTTTGCAGGTTTAATTTATAACTATCTTCACGCACCTTCCTTCCCACCAAGAGTTTTGTTATGATGATTAGGCCCTATTAGATAATATTAATTATTCTCGTAACTATTAGCTGTTTTAGTAGCTATCAGCTGTTTTGTTGGCTATTAACTATTAGATATTAGTTGTTAGTGGTTAGCGGTTTATATAGTGGTTTAAAACAAAAGTGTCCAATAAAAACAGCATTGGATTAGCTGTTAAAAGTTAAAATAGTGATGAAGAAAAATTAAAGACCCAACGTATAAATTCAAATGCATAGGTTCTAACCATATTTACACAATCTTAAGGTCTACACCATATTTATTTTACTAATCTACCATATAATCGCATATTTATAATGAATTACATAGGTTAATTCACAATCTGGATGTGTAACTTATCTATAGAAACAAATTGCTCCACAACTTATTTAAAATGGAGCCTCTAAAGATTAAGAATCAGGCAAAACTTGCACACACATAAATGTACACTTATTTGTCCTCTTATTTATGTGTTTTTCCTTATCTTCCTAATGAAGATAAAAATTTAGTTATTTATAAATTATTTTACTTTTTAGCTAAACAATTGCATCTCTTTATATAATTACATCTTTTGGCTAATGTATAGGACTTTTGGAATTTTACACCTTTTGGCCATATACATGACTTTTTATATAGTTATTCTTAGTTCTGATTTTAAGTCTAATAAATTCAGATGGACTCACATGGGTGACCTAGACCATATTTCTAACAAGTGATATCATCTTGTTGACCCTAATCAAAAAGCTCTCTCAACCTCTAAATGCTAGGAGGGATAACTTTTATAAACTATTCTCTTAACCTCCAAATACTAATATAAATATTATGCCATCAAATAATATAAATAAGAGAGATAGTATTTTAACTAGTGTTATATCACTAAACGCTACCTTAAAATCCATTGTTAAATAGGACCTAATGGTCAGGAAAAACATAATATTGGACGTTGAACTAAACCCAGCCATCATGCTTTATGCTTAATAATTAATTTAAATCTTTTGTTAGTCATGTGGGAAGGCGATATCAGTTGCCATGCCAATACCCCACTCTTCACATGCATTTCATAGGTATTTGATAGTTTTAAACAACCAACCTGTTATCGAATGTATATAATTCATATAAATATAATAAAATAAAGAAAAATATATAAAATATAAGATTTTACATGATTGAATTGTAAAGTTTATATTGATCGGACATGCATGAGAGAAAATTCCACAACGTTCAAAACTCTTAGAACTCTAATTTCAATATATTTATTTAAATTTTTTTAATTTATTAAAATAAATAAAATTTATAATATTTATATTAATTCTTTTTACTATAAATAAAATATTCAAATCGCGCCGCAATTTTTTCGAGTCAAGATATAATTCAAACTCGTGGAAAAATATATGTAACATTCAAGCAATATCATAATAAATCATTCTTCTAAAAGTAATTAATTTCAGGTAAACATTTTGAGAAAGAATTGTTTTTATGTGATACCTGAATTTTCTTCTTCGCTGTACCTTTTTTCTTTTTTCCCCAAGAAGATGAAAAGGAAAAATAAAACTTGGTCGAGGCACTACTCGAGGAACATAAGGTGAAATTCACATTAATATGGAAACCAAGGGAATATTTATGTAAGCGTATCATTTAACTTGTCCTAGGTTTGCATTAAAACAAAAATTAAAAAGAAAAGAAAAGAAAAAGAGAAAATATTGGCAAGAAAATCTTTTTATTCTTTTTAAGTATAATAGAAAGAAGTGTGTCTTTAATAATATAAAAGTTATAATTGGTTTGATTCGATAGAGGGTTCTCTAACAAGTTTTTTTTTTTTTTCTTCTTTATTTTTCTTTTTTTTCTCTAGAAAATGGCCGGTGATTGAATTGGCTCTTAAAGTCTCGTTGAGCAACAATGTGAGAGACTGATATTTAATGAGCTTAAACAATGAGGTGCCATCCTTTTTTTAATATTTTATTCATTAAGATAATTTGTTTAATCCTAATAAAGAAAATTTACTTAAAAATAAATATTAATATATTATAATTAAAAATAAAACTCCGATAATCTTTTTCATACACTTTTAAATATTTAAAAATAAAAAGTATTCATTGAAATTTTTTTTTATGGTATAACTCATTAATTATTATTTAATATTTTAATTTTAAACGGAAATTATTTTATATACAAAAACATTAAATGAGTTTAAAAATTAATATTTTAGTTATAATTTAAACATATAATTTTTAAATAATTTATTTCATTATTATCAAGTCAAAATTTATTTACAGCTCTTTATTTTTTGAATTATTCAATGCGCGTTTTGGTTGTTATATTTTATAAAAATACATATCTTAACCTTATAAGAGATTTTACGTTTTGGTTTTAAAGAAAAGCATTTATAACATTTTAAAAAATCTAAAAATCTGCTGCTATAATTGTTATTAAAACAAGGTGAAAAAGCAACACAACATTAAGCCCTGAGGAAGTTTCAGAGCATGTAATAATCAACATCAAAATTTTAAAAACAGATTAAATAAAATTGTGGAGGGACTAATTTTCAATGAAAATAATGTGAAAGAGAAATATGGAAAAAGAAAACAAAATTATTATAACTTATCCTCTGAGTTGGACAATTAGAAACAATACCATAATTGACTTTATAATTTGTCTGGAATTTGAGTTATTCTTTTGAATTTCTTGAAATTTGTTGAAGCTTAAGAATATAATTTTAAAGAATAATATTTATTTTTTTCAACTTTAAAGTTAATAATAAATTGCATAAAATTAATAGTCATACCCTAAATCAATTCCAAGTAAAAAATAGAACATTAGTGGTAAAACTAAGTTGTTTCATATTGATAGCCACATCATGAACAGAGCTTATGGTTTGTTTATTTATTTATTTATTTTAACTATGAGCTTATGGTTTAAAGAAATATTAAATGTGGAAACTTTATAGACAATGATAGATATTCATACGCTACATAATGCTCATGTAAAAATAAAACAAAATCATTATGTGATAAATTTAATTATTATTATTAGTCAAATATTAAAATATTTGTTTTTATCAAAATTAAGAAAGGATTATAACTATTTTTATTGAGGAAATTGGAATTTAATGCATAAATTGTAAAAAAAAATTGATTAGTCAGCTTGATTTGACAAAAAAAAATTAATATTACATTTTTATTAATTCATTACAAGAAATGTGCGAAATAGAAATGAAATTTAAAAACAATTTAATTCTGTGTGTAATTTATAATCTAGGACATTAGAAAAGGTTTAAAAATGAATATTCGAAATGATAATATTCTATTTCTAAATAGCGAGAAAAAAATTAATGCTAAATTTCGCATTGGACAAAAAATAGATAAATATTGAAATTTTGTAAAGGATTAAATATCGTTTCTAATTTAGAAATGAAAACTCCGTCCATTTGTAAAATCACAATTTAATTATTTTTCTTTATAATATTTGATTACAAATTTATAAATGGACAATGAAGCGTCTCTCTCACTGAAACTCAAATTGCTAACTCATCCATTGGGTGGAAATGGACACGAGAGAAGGAAATTGTCATCTACTCTACCATGATAGATGACATCTGACTAATTCTAACTAGATAATGGAGTTGCACAATTAACTGTTAGCCGTTATTAATCAATCTAAGCTGGGAATAAAAATCTGGACTGTAAAACCAAATTTTAAATGTTGATTAGACTTAGTAATATATGTTGGTGGTCCCTGCTGGCTGATTGATGTGGCCCAACCGCAAGTGCACGGGTCGTACAAGTAATATAGAAAAAATATCATTCCCACGAGGAGTTGTGTTAATGATTGAATTTTTGATATAAAAAGTTGACTAAATTGAACTATTTTTGAAATTAAAGCAATGAATTGTTGGGTATTGGAGTATGAAATCTATATGTGCAAAATCAATAATCTATTCAACTATGTAATGATTAAACTAAAATTGCATCAAATTAAAATAAGCAAGTTGAAATATGGCAAAATTTAAAATGGCAAGCAATTAAATTCAATTAGAAATTAACAATGATAAAAAGGCGATTCCGGAGTTCGGAATTTCATATTCAAGCTATTTTGGGATTTTAAATTGGTTATCCAATCTTGTGGAACTTACGGGTTTTAAGGAGATTAATTCTTAAATCCTTTGAATACCCTTTCAAGTGAGACAAAGAGTGCCTTAATCAATCTAATCCTACTTTCTTGGAGTTAGAGTTAATTAAGACCCATTAGATTCTTTAATAAATCTGTGAATCCTCTTAATCCTTAGTCTATTTCTAGATCTAAGTTAATTAAGTCCAATTTCTTGATTATCTATCACAAGGCCTTCTCCTTTCAGTGCCTCAACCATGGATTAAGAACATCACTTAATGGGATCCTACACTAAGCATGTCATTAAGCACACAAGAAATGAATAAAACTCATTAAGACCACAAAATATGGATTACCCTATCAAAATCCACAAAATATCTCAAATATTACATCCCTTACTCCAGAATCTATTTAAAACTACTCACTATCCATAATAATTACAAGATATTCTGAGTTTATATGGAAATAAAGTTTTAATCTAAGCTAAGAAACAAGAAACTAAACACTAGAAAGGTAGGAAAAATGTAAGAAAAGAAAGAAATCTCCAAATCTGGTTGAAAATGGTGTGGGAGGTGATTGTGACTCTTCAGCTGCTGCCTGCACCTTTCCCTTTTCTTCCTCTCCTTTTTCCTCCTTTCTTTCTTCCCTTTTAAAATGGGAAATGGGGCTATTTATAACATTTTCGGACATGGAGCCCTAAAATGGTGTGTTTGAGGAGAGATTTTCTGAGGGAATCTTCTGCCAGCTCATTAATGAAATCTTTGTTGGACTGCATCCCTTATGCAGTTTTCGGCTGTTTCTGGTTCACTTATGCGAAACTCCATGACCAGGCGCATAGGTTATGCACAATTCCGTGAGATTGCATAAGGGAGGCGTGAATCTGCATAAGCTATGCACTCCCCTTATGCACAATTCGGCAGGTATTGGAACAGTGCTTCTTCTCCTTATGCAGATCTGCATAACTTATGCGGCAAGTTATGCGCAATTTGGCCAATGCATATATCAACTTTGAAACTTGTTTTTGACATCTTTGACTGTAGAGATCACTCCTCAATGGCAAAATTTCTTTTTAGTCCTTCAAAAATACCATTTTTCCTACAGAACAAAGTAAAAATTACAAATTAATCCAAAACTGACAATTATGAAAAACTAACTAAATAACTAATGAAATTAGCTAAAAGTGACTAATAATCAAATAAAATGGCTATGAAATTAAACCTAAATGATTATGCAAAATGTATGCATCAAATACCCCCAAACTCAAGCTTTTGCTTGTCCTCAAGCAAACTTTAAAATGTGATGCAATTTTTAGGGGTGCCTTATCCAAAGAGCTATGAAAGTCACCTATTAAAGTAACTTAACACCCCTTTAGCCATACCAGCAATCCATATACCCATCCTTCAAAATGCAAAGAATCTAATGCTTATCCAAGCTTTCACTGCTTAGCCATCAAGTCAATTATCAATCAAAATTCCCAAACCAACCAATCAAAAAAGAGAGTCATGCTCAAAAGGAATTCTAGGACAATCAATAGGCAAAGTGTCTCTATATAGAATAATGGAATTAAATGAATGAATTGATAATTTTCTAATCCCATAGGCAAATTCCCTACTCCTATCTCCACTAATGTGACAAATACTATCAAGAGATCAAAAGTCTTTTTAGGGATGTAATGGGGCCATGGGGTTCAAATGAGGCTAAGAAGAAAGATGGGTAAAAAGGATTCAAAGCATGAGAATATCTTCAATCTTGACAACATAAGGTACACTTCTTATTTTATTATATTTTTTTCTTTTTCTCTCTTTTTTTTTATATATATATATGGAGGAGAAATACACAATGAGAATTATCAAGTGCTAGCATATTTTACAAAACACATAGAAATGGAGGGACATTTTGATACTTTAACTTGTATTTTGCATTTTCTTTTGATGATTGTCCCTAAAATTGCCACCCCCAAACTCATTTCTTTTAATACTTTGGATGGATTTCTTTCAAATAGTGAAAAGCACATATACTAGCACTTTTACAAGATGACAAGCATTTCTTCTCCCTTTTATTGTATTTTTTCTTTTCTTTTCTTTTCTCTTTTTTTTTTTATTTTTATTTTTTATGTACCTAATGTTATACATAATTATTCTCATGAAAAGGGTTGGAGTGTTTGGTTCATTGGCTAGGTAGCAATAAGGGTTTCAAGAAAAATTAGGAATAAAAAGGCTCAAATGGTTTTGCAAGGGTCAATTTTAATTAGGAAAAGGGCCAAAGGTTTAAAATGAGAAGGTTTAAATCAAAGAATGCCTAATCATATCTCTTTTCAAGTACAAGCTGGTATTTCGCCTTGAAAGGTTTAGAAAATTTGTTCTAGGATTGGTGAGACATCATTTGACTACCTCGTATCCAATAACTCCCTCTAAACATTCCAATCTCTAAAGGACTAGTTGGGTGGCTTTTTGGCTAAGAAGATATAGGCAAGGGATAAACACTTCAAAGCCTTGCACCTCTTAGGAAACTTTCAATCCACAAACCCAACTAAAGGTAAGTCAAATCACTCTCATAGGCAACTTTTCAATACTCTAGGGATTTAGCAAAAGATTTTAATGCATGATGCATGATTCCTAAAAATGAGCAATGCATTAACTAAATGGAGGAAATCTATTTGTGTGCTAAATGGAGGAAATCTATTTGTGTGCAATGTGTACAATTTCTAAGTGATGTATAATGTGTGTGTAAATGTGTTATGTATATGTATGTATGGATGTATATGTAAAATATTTACAATATATGTAAATGGAATGGGATGAGATGTTTCTATACTCAAAATGTGAAAAATGAAGCAAAAATCAAAATGTGCACCCCCAAACTCAAAATTAGACATTGTCCTCAATGTCTCAAGTAGTGCATTAACAAAACTCAAAGTAAAGAGAAGTTACTAGGAATTGTGAAATTTAAGAGCAAAAAGAAAGAGTTACCTGGTATAGAGCAGATGAGAATTCAAGAGATAATGGGGATGCATAAGAAGCTGCACAGGTTATGCAGAATAAAGTGCTGTCCAGAACAGGTGCATAAGGAGGGTGCATAAGCTGTGCGGTTCTGCATGAGTGGCAATAAGGACTGCACAGGCTATGCAGAACATTTGCATAAGGGGATTACAGCCTGTGCAGTATATTCAAAAGCTGCTGCATGATGATTAGCAAGGAAAAATGTGCAACCACCAGTAGAAGCATGCAAATATATACAATGTATGGATAAGTATGCATAAAAGAGCAGTAAAGGCAATGAAAATCAATGAAAAACTAATGTAATAGCCATCCAATAGAACTTCAAGAAAAACAGAATTCAAAGCAAACTAAAATTGTTTCAACATATCTACAAAGAAAAACTCCTACAAGTTTGAACAAAAGTAAAACAGAAACTAATCTAATTCTATTGTTTTGCCCTTGTCCAAAGATGTTGCTAAGGGATTGGTTGGAGCTGGCTACTGTCGAAATGATGGTGCTGGAGGAGGTGATGGAGGTGGAGGTGGCATTCCCAGAAAAATCATGAGCTGCTTCATCATCTCCTTCAATTCTTTCTGCTTATCTCTGGTTTCCATGACAAAGTCAAATAGTTGATCATGACGATCCTTGAGGGTATCAAGACCAGTGTCATGCTTCCTATCCATAAAGTATATATCATCACTAAGCCTTTCAAGATAGGTGAATAAGGCTTTAGTGTTGAAGGCAGGAGGGGTTGTGGATGAGGAGGGTCCAGGTACAGAAGGTGTGGGCTGTGCAGAATCTGTTGGGATGTCATGTGCAGGCTGAGTGGGTGGTGTAGGTTCAGTAGAATGCTGTTGGGCTAGTGGGACAGGTTGTGCTTCTGGTTGTGCAGTGGGTTCAGTTTCTGCTGCTGGTTGTTCAGTGTCAGAATGTGGCAAACTGAATCCAGTTTTGGATAGGTGTGTGGCATCAAAGTATAGAGTGTCTAAAAGTGCTGGTAATGGGTGCTCTACCGGATTAAAACCAAAATGCTTGGCTATGACAGTTATGAGCCCACCCAAGATAATGTCACCTATGGACTTGGTAGCAATATGTAATACATGCTCACAAAAGAAGTAACCAGGAGAAACCTTGACCTTGTGAAAAGCATACCATAACATGAATAATTCAGATTTCCCAACAGCACCAGAACTAGTCCCTCTGCCCAAGATAGTGCTAGCAATAAGCCTATGGATAAATCTAAGTGCAGGGTCTAGTATTTGAGAAGTTTTGGATCTGCCAGCAGAAAAAGTCTGAGGTTGGTTTGTGATAATTCTCCAAAATTGAGCAGTATTCCAAATACCTTTGTTTGCTACCTCCACCCCTGTATATGGTACTCTAAATAGTCCATCAATTGCAAATCCAAAAATGCTATGAAATTGGTCCAATGATAACTCTCTATTTTGCCTCAAACATCTAAATTTCATAGTTGGCTTATAATCTGCGTCATGCAATTTCAGGGCAGCAGAAAATGAGGAAATAAATTCCAAAACTAAAGCTGGATAAACTATTTCTTGCTTATGCACAAATTCCATCCAACCCATACCATCAAGGTATGCAACCACAATATCAAATAAACTAGCTGATTGGAGGGCCTCTGCAGAAATATACCTTGTGGGTTGCACCCTCCTTTCCTTAAGTCTCTTAAAGGCTGCCTTGTGAGTTGCATCAGGAAGGGGCCAAGGTAATTTTGATACCTGTGTTGCTACTGATGTTTGCTTTTTGCTGGAAGAGGGTGATTTGGCTTGTGTGGAGGCTGAAGTTTTTGGGTTTTTGGGTGGAGGCTCTGACATTGGGGTGGTGGGTGGTTCTTTGCGTTTTGAGAGAGGAGGTACAGAAGCTATGGGTCGGGTGGATTTCGACCTAATTTTTCGCTTGTAAGTGGCTGTGGGAGGTGGTGGGGGTGTTTCTTGTGGAGGAGAATCGGGGTTGGGAGGCCGCATTGACAAGGGCGAAACTTGGAGAGGGGAGGTTGGAGGGGAATGAGGAGGCGATTCCATTGGGTGTCGATGGCGAGAATGGAGGAGTTGAGGGAGAAAATGAAAGATGCAGAGGGTAGCTAGGGTTAAGGTGGCAGAAAGATGAGTGGAGAAGAAGGGGAGGGGCAATGCCGGAATAAGTGGACGTGGAGGGACGGTCGTGAACAGAAAAGACGGGAAGTGGAGGTGGGAAAAAATGGGTGCCGAAGAAAATTTTTGATTTGAACAGAATTTGTGTAAAACTGCAAAAGGGAAAAATGAGTGTGCATAACTTATGCACTCTCTTATGCAGGTTTCGGTTAAAAATGGAAGTGTAGGAATTGTGGTCATGCGGAAATGCATAAGCTATGCACTGTCCTTATGCAGGTCTCGATGAGTTTTGGAATTCTGAGTTGGTGGTTATGCGGAAGTGCATAAGTCATGCACTCTCCTTATGCACCTCTCGGCAGGTTTTGAAATTTGGAGAGTATGGTCATGCGGAAGTGCATAAGTTATGCACTCTCCTTATGCAGGTCTCGGCAAGTTTTGGAATTCAGGGTTGGTGGTTATGCGGAAGTGCATAAGTTATGCACTCTCCTTATGCACCTCTCGGCAGGTTTTGAAATTTGGAGAGTATGGTCATGCGGAAGTGCATAAGTTATGCACTCTCCTTATGCAGGTCTCGGTGGAAAGAGAAAATGCAGGATTTGAAGTCATGCAGAAGTGCATAAGTCATGCAAACACTTGTGCAAGTTTCAGCATATATGAAATTTGACAAAAATGTGGCTATGCAGAGTTGTATAAGCTATGCACATCCTTATGCAGTTTGCAACAGAGATAAAAATGGCAAGAATTGTGGTTATGCAGGATTGCATAAGTTATGCAGTTACTTATGCACAATTCAACAAGATTGAGATTACAATTGAAAATGGTTTGCAGGTATGAAAAATACCCTAGAATGAAGAAATATAATTCTATGAAGCATAAATCATGAGAAATTGTCACAAAAAACGCATCAACATATACAAAATCCATCAAAATTGCATCACACAAGCTTGTAGAAGTGAATCCTGCATAAAAGTCCTTTGTGAACCATGCCATTTCAACTCAAATTCTGCAAATCAACCTTTAGCATATAAAACTCAATAAAATCTGCATAAAGTTGCATCTATCCACAAATAATGTACTCCCCAAGTTATGCCAAGAAAATGCAGTATATCCACCTTGAATCTCACAACCCAAATAGGCTCAAAACTGCAAAAATGACTCACTTACCACCATATTAACATTATAAGCACAAATACTTAAAAGTTACACACCCAACCTCACCAAGAACATAAGTCATCTGCTGCAGACCCTTCCTTGCTGCAAAATTTCAATTTTTTTTTTCTTCTCTGCATAAACCAGATAGCAAACCTGCACAGGTTATGCAGTAAAAATCAATCAATTTTGGGAGAGTTGAAAGACAAAATTTTCAGGTTAAGAATCACTCCCCAACAGTTCACCAACCTTCCTCCATTGAAATACATCTACAAGGGACAAGATTCAACAATGTCAAAAATTAAATTTGGGGAGATTTAAGATAAAAACAAAAGCAATGTAAATAAAAGTAAATCAGCAAAAAGGAAAATAAAAGAACTTGGGATGCCTCCCAAAAGGGCTAATTTATAGTCCTTAGCTGGACTCTTTATGCATTTCACTAAAGAGAGGTGAGGAATTAGAGAGCTTATAACAGCTTGCTCCCTTTATTGGGTCTCCAGTTATGTAATGTTTCAATCTATGCCCATTGACCTTAAAATTCCCAGATTTTTCACTCCAAATTTCAATTGCTCCATAAGGGAAAACCTTAGAAACTCTATATGGACCAGTCCACCTTGATTTAAGTTTTCTAGGGAACAATTTCAATCTTGAGTTAAACAACAAAACTGAATCACCTTCTTTAAACTCTTTTTTTCTAAGATGCTTATCATGCCAAACTTTAGTTCTTTCTTTGTATATACGGGCACTTTCATAAGCATCCATCCTCAATTCTTCAAGTTCATTAAGTTGCAATAGCCTTTTCTCACCAGCTTGCTTGAGATCAAAATTCAAGGTCTGAATGGCCCAATATGCTCTATGTTCTAGCTCCACAGGTAAATGACAAGACTTACGATACACCAACCTAAAGGGAGTAGTTCCTATAGGGGTTTTGTAAGTAGTCCTATATGCCCATAAAGCATCATCTAGTTTGACAGACCAATCTTTTCGAGAATTGCTCACTGTTTTCTCCAAGATATGTTTGAGTTCTCTGTTAGAAATTTCAACTTGACCTAAAGTTTGAGGGTGGTATGGGGTAGCTATCTTGTGCACTACACCATACTTCCTCATTAAGCTCTCAAATTGTTTATTACAAAAATGTGAACCCCCATCACTAATTACAGCCCTAGGAGCTCCAAACCTACTCAAAACAAATTTCTTCAAGAATTTAACTACCACTCTAGCATCATTAGTTGGAGTTGCAATAGCTTCCACCTACTTTGACACATAGTCAACCCCAACTAGGATGTATCTATTACCATATGAAGGAGGAAATGGCCCCATAAAATCTATTCCCAAGACATCAAATAATTCTACTTCAAGAATATCATTTAGGGGCATTTGATCTCTTTTTGACAAATTTCCACTCCTTTGACATTTATCACATTCTAACACAAATTTCCTCACATCCTTAAAAAGATTTGGCCAAAAGAAACCAGCTTGCAAAATTTTACTAGCTGTTTTGGAGATTCCAAAATGTCCTCCATAATCAGAAGCATGGCAATGATGCATAACACTCTGTGTCTCCTCATCAGGAATACATCTTCTTATTAAACCATCACAGCATCTCCTAAAGAGTAAAGGATCATCCCATCTATAAAATTTTGCCTCATGCAAAAACTTTTTCTTTTGTTGCCATGTCATTCCTAGAGGTAAAACTCCACAAGATAGATAATTCACAAAGTCTGCATACCAAGGTAATTTAGCAACAAGAGAGAAAAGTTATTCATCCAAGAAAAACTCATCAATAGGGACTTCATCCATTTCTTCATCATCCAATTTCAACCTACTAAGATTATCCGCAACTACATTTTCAGCTCCCTTCTTATCTCTAATCTCCAAATCAAACTCTTGTAGCATCAGAATCCACCTAATGAGCCTAGGTTTAGCCTCCTTTTTACGGAGCAAATACCTGATGGCTGCATGATCTGAAAATATAACCACCTTTGAGTCAATAATGTAAGGTCTGAACTTTTCCAATGCAAAGACAATTGCTAAGAATTCTTTTTCAGTTGTTGCATAATTTGTTTGAGCCTCATTCAGTGTTCTACTAGCATAATAAATAGCATAAGCCTTTTTGTCTTTTCTTTGACCAAGAACAGCTCCAATTGCATAGTTGCTAGCATCACACATAATTTCAAAAGGTAGGCTCCAATCAGGTGGTTGCATGATTGGTGCAGTGATAAGAGCTTGCTTCAACCTGCAAAAGGCATCCAAACACTCTTGGTCAAATACAAATGGTATGTCATGACTTAACAAATTAGACAAAGGTTTGGCTATTTTAGAAAAATCCTTGATAAAGCGTCTGTAGAACCCGACATGTGCTAGAAAACTTCGAATTCCCTTGACATTGGTAGGAGGAGCCATCTTCTCTATCACTTCAACCTTGGCTTTATCAACCTCTATTCCTCTGTTAGACACCAAATGTCTAAGCACTATCCCTTCCTGAACCATGAAATGACACTTTTCCCAGTTTAACACAAGGTCAGTATCCGCACATCGCTGCAAAACTTTAGAAAGGTTAACCAAGCATATGTCAAATGAAGATCCATAAACAGAAAAGTCATCCATAAAAACCTCCATTATATCTTCAATGAAATCTGAGAAGATTGCCATCATGCACCTTTGAAAAGTGGCTGGTGCATTACACAACCCAAATGGCATCCTCCTATAAGTAAAGGTTCCATATGGACAAGTAAAAGTAGTTTTCTCTTGATCATTTGGATGGATAGGGATTTGAAAAAAACCTGAATACCCATCTAAATAGCAAAAACAAGAATGCCTAGCCAGTCTTTCTAACATTTGATCAATGAAGGGAAGTGGAAAATGATCTTTTCTAGTGGCTATATTTAATTTTCTGTAATCTATGCACATTTGCCAACTAGTCACTGTTCTGGTGGGGATTAATTCATTATTTTCATTTTTGACCACTGTCATTCCACTCTTTTTTGGGACAACATGTACTGGGCTCACCCAAGTACTGTCTGAGATAGGGTATATGATCCCTGCATCAAGCAACTTCAAAATTTCCTTTTTAACAACTTCTTTCATATTTGGGTTCAACCTCCTCTGATGTTCAATAGATGGTTTACAATTTTCTTCCAAACTGATTCTGTGCATGCAAAAGTGTGGGCTTATTCCCTTAATGTCATCTATGGTATATCCTAAAACTTTCCTAAATTGCCTCAACACTCTTAACAACTTATCTGCCTCAACACTCTTAACAACTTATCAGCCTCTAAGGTACTCAAGTTTACATTTACAATTACTGGATAAGTGTTATTGGTCCCAAGAAATTCATACCTGAGCTAAGAAGGAAGTTGCTTAAGTTCTACCTTAGGTGCATCTTCTTCCTTGAATGATAGTTGCTTAGATTCAACTTTTTCCTTTTGTGTGAGTTGAAAAACTGGAGCAGAAATGAATGGTGGACTACCCTCTAAATGTTGAGTATATGTAGCCACATGAGGGTTGTCATAGTCTATGCCTCCTCCATGAACCAAACAATTTTCAAGTGGATCTTCTGGATATTTCTTTCTGAAGTGTTCTTCAACCAGCTCATCAATGATATCAATTCACAAACAAGTATCAGCTTCAGAATGATGCTTCTTCATAGTGTTATTAATATTGAAAACCAATTGATCTTCACCAACTCTAAGAGTCAATTTTTCTCCCTTAACATCAATCAATGCTCCTGCTGTAGCTAGAAAGGGTCTTCCCAAGATAATTGGAATATTAGAATCCTCCTCCATGTCCAAGATGACAAAGTCAACAGGCATATAAAACTTCCCAACCTTTAGAGGCACATTCTCCAAAATCCCTTCAGGATACTTAATTGATCTGTCAACTAACTGAAGAGAAATGTGGGTTGGCTTAAGATCTCCCATATTGAGCTTCTCATAAATGGAGAGGGGCATAAGGCTAACACTAGCCCCTAAATCACATAAAGCTTTTGTAGAACATGATTCCTCAATGTGGCATGGAATTGAGAAACTACCTGGATCCTTGAGCTTTGCAGGAAGTTTCCTTTAGAGGATAGCACTACATTCTTCTGTCAAAGCTACAGTTTCATGATCTTCAAGTTTCCTCTTGTTTGAGAGAATTTCTTTTAAGAATTTTGCATAAGAGGGCATTTGTGAAAGAGCATCAATAAAAAGCACATTTATGTATAGCTTCTTCAAAACCTCTAAGAACTTTCCAAATTGCTTATCAAGCTTGGCTTTTTGAAATCTTTGTGGAAAGGGAAGTTGTGGCTTGTAAGGCTCTGGAGGTATATACTTCTCTTCCTTCTCTTCAATTTTCTCTTTACATTTTTCTGCACTTTCTTTCTCACTTCCTTGTTTTTCACTCTCATCAGTTTCTTTCTCATTTTCTCTCCTCACTATTTTCACTTTTCTCATTTTTTTCACTCTTCTCATTATTTACAACTTTCCCACTTCTTAAAGTAATAGCTTGACACTGCTCTCTTGGGTTTTCTGGTTGACTTGGAAGTTTTCCAAAAGACTTGGTACCTGAGGAAGATGATTGATGTGCAATCTGATTTTCCAGTATTCTGTTATGTGTTTGCATCTGTTCTAGCCTTGCTTTCATCTCTCTCATCTCCTCATCATCCTTAGTTTGGTTAGCAAGAATCTGTTGTAATAAAGCTTCTGTGGTGGAACTTTGTTCTTGCTGTTTTGGTGGAGGATTCATATTTTTCTGCTGAAAATTAGGCAATGGTTACCTATTTTGCTGATATGGGATTCCTTGTTGCTGTTGTGGTTGAAAATTCTGATTTGGAACTTCACTTTGCTGATTTCCCCATGAAAAGTTGGGATGATTCCTCCAATTTGGATTATAAGTTTGAGAGTAAGAATTCCTCATTTGCTTGTTTCCATAATTACCAATATATGCAGCTTGCTCTCCATAGTCTACTCCACAGCTGGTAGTTCCCTCTGCATAAGCAACTTGTTGTGAACTTCCAGATGATGATGATGAGCTAACCAACATACTCAAATCTTCCATCTTCTTAGCAAGGACATTTGTAAGTGCATCAAACTTTGCATTAATCAAGTTGAATGGATCAAGGTCATACATTCCAGCAGCTTGCCTCTTTTGAGTTGGAGCTGGTCCTCTTGGACTACTCCAAAGATGAGTATTCTTTGCAATTTTCTCCAATAGCTCATAAGCTTCATCTTCATGCTTCACAATAAATTCTCCTCCTGTTTGAGCATCAATAATCCCTCTAATTGCAGGAGTGACATTTGTGTAAAAATTCTGGTTTATCATCCATTTTGGAATGGCATGATGTGGGCATTGTCTCTCTAATTCCTTCCATCTCATCCATGACTCATAGAGAGTTTCATCTTCTCTTGGTCTGAAAGCTGTCATTTGATTCCTCAATTCTTGAGTTTTTCCAGGTGGAAAATATTGTGCAAGAAATACATCAGTGAGTTACTCCCAATGTGTAATGGAGTTGTGAGGTAAAGAATCAAGCCAATCCAATGCTCTATCTTTCAAAGAGAATGGGAATAGCTTCAATCTTGCTGCATCATCAGACACTCCAGGTTGTTTTTGCATGTCACAAATCATAGCAAACTTCTTTAGATGTGTGTGTGGATTTTCAGAAGGATGTCCTCCAAATTGAGAATTTTGAATCATTTGAAGAACTCCAAAATCCATCTTGTAACTATTTGCATCAATTCTTGGTCTTGCTATACTTTCTCTCAAGTCATCAAAACGAGGAAAAGCATGATCCATCATACTTCCCCTAGGCACATTAGCATTTACAACTTCTTCACCTTGGGCTACATTTTCATTGTTTTGACCATTTCCAGCATTACCGCCACTAATTCTAATTTTTTCATCAGCCATGTCTGCTTCTAATTCAGTTTCTCTCAAGGCTTCTTTCCTTTTTCTGGTTTCTTTCTTATTGGCTTTACAAAATTTCTCAATTTCAGGATTAAATAATAAGGATGTGTCACTTGTGCTTCTAGCTCTTCTCATAAAAGATTAAGAGTACCTGAAAAAGAACAAACAAACACAAAATGAAAAGATAACAAAAATAAAACTATGAACAACTAAAATAATCAAGAATTCAATCTTAAACAAATAACTCCCCGGCAACGGCGCCAAAAACTTGATGTGGCCCAACCGCAAGTGCACGGGTCGTACAAGTAATATAGAAAAGATATCGTTCCCACGAGGAGTTGTGTTAATGATTGAATTTTTGATATAAAAAGTTGACTAAATTGAACTATTTTTGAAATTAAAACAATGAATTGTTGGGTATTGGAGTAGGAAATCTATATGTGCAAAATTAACAATCCATTCAACTATGTAATGATTAAACTAAAATTGCATCAAATTGAAATAAGCAAGTTCAAATATGGCAAAATTTAAAATGGCAAGCAATTAAATTTGATTAGAAATTAACAATGATAAAAAGGCGATTCCGGAGTTCGGGATTTCATATTCAAGCTATTTTGGGATTTTAAATTGGTTATCCAATCTTGTGGAACTTACGGGTTTTAAGGAGATTAATTCTTAAATCCTTTGAATACCCTTTCAAGTGAGACAAAGAGTGCCTTAATCAATCTAATCCTACTTTCGTGGAGTTAGAGTTAATTAAGACCCATTAGGTTCTTTAATTAATCCGTGAATCCTCTTAATCCTTAGTCTATTTCTAGATCTAAGTTAATTAAGTCCAATTTCTTGATTATCTATCACAAGGCCTTCTCCTTTCGATGCCTCAACCATGGATTAAGAACATCACTTAATGGGATCCTACACTAAGCATGTCATTAAGCACACAAGAAATGAATAAAACTCATTAAGACCACAAAATATGGATTACCCAATCAAAATTCACAAAATATTTCAAATATTACATCCCTTACTCCAGAATCTATTTAAAACTACTCACTATCCATAATAATTACAAGATATTCTGAGTTTATATGAAAATAAAGCTTTAATCTAAGCTAAGAAACAAGAAACTAAACACTAGAAAGGTAGGAAAAATGTAAGAAAAGAAAGAAATATCCAAATCTGGTTAAAAATGGTGTGGGAGGTGATTGTGACTCTTCAGCTGCTGCCTGCACCTTTCTCTTTTCTTCCTCTCCTTTTTTCTCCTTTCTTTCTTCCCTTTTAGAATGGGAAATGGGGCTATTTATAACATTTTCTGACATGGAGCCCTAAAATGGTGTGTTTGAGGAGAGATTTTCTGAGGGAATCTTCTGCCAGCTCATTAATGAAATCTTTGTTGGACTGCATAAGTGGACTGCATAAGTTATGCAGTCCCTTATGCAGTTTTCGGCTGTTTCTGGTTCACTTATGCGAAACTGCATGACCAGGGGCATAGGTTATGCACAATTCCGTGAGATTGCATAAGGGAGGTGTGAATCTGCATAAGCTATGCACTCCCCTTATGCACAATTCGGCAGGTATTAGAACAGTGCTTCTTCTCCTTATCCAGATCTGCATAACTTATGCGGCAAGTTATGCGCAATTTGGCCAATGCATATTTCAACTTTGAAACTTGTTTTTGACATCTTTGGCTGTAGAGATCACTCCTCAATGGCAAAATTTCTTTTTAGTCCTTCAAAAACACCATTTTTCCTACAAAACAAAGTAAAAATTACAAATTAATCCAAAACTGACAATTATGAAAAACTAACTAAATAACTAATGAAATTAGCTAAAAGTGACTAATAATCAAATAAAATGGCTATGAAATTAAACCTAAATGATTATGCAAAATGTATGCATCACTGATTCAAAGAAAAGATACTTTCCATGTGATATGAATCAAACGCAATCAATCATGATCTTGATGGTGAATTAATGCATAAGAGGGCCCCTCTTTGCAGGTTTAATCAATCATCTTCCCACCATTAATATACACAAGAGAGAAATACAAGTCCTTTTCTTTTACCTTTTCTTGTGTGTATGGATGTTTGGTGCAATTTACGCTGGTGCTCCTCTGTTTTTCTTTCTTTCTTTCTTTCTTTTGTTAGTAATGGTTTGTTTCTTTCTTTTGAGACTGAATAAAAAATGGGATTTTGAGAAAGGAAGGGGAGGCTTCCAGCTCTTTTTCTTCCTCTTGTTCTTTCCATTCTTTTCCTAGAAAGATTTACTGGCATTTACGGTCTAAGTTACACAAATTAGAGGCAAGTTATAGTAGCTTGAGACTTAAAAGGATTCAAAGTCATTTGGACAAGATTAACTCATGACCATAATATTAAACAATAATATTAATTGTGACAGCTTTGTAGCTAATGATAAATTACATTAAGCTAATATATAGTGATACCCTAAATCAAGCCCAAGTAAAAAATAAAACTTTAGTGGTAAAAATAAGTTGCTTCATATTCATAGTCACGTCATCAACAGAGCTCATGGTTTAAGGAAATACTGCATAAAGCTGATATTCATGCACTATTTAGAGTTCATGTAAAAATAAAACAAAATCTTTATGTGATAAAATTAATTAAAATCCATGGAAAACAAAATCTCCTTAATTTGAATTCTAGATTGTTCAACAATCGATTATTTTTCAAATATTAATCAAGTTTTTGTCATAATTAAAAAAGGAAGAATAATTATTTTTATTGAGGAAATTGGGATTTAATGCATAATTTTAAATAAAATTTTATTATTATTTTGATTTGGCAAAACATTAATACTAAAATATCATTAACTCCTCCTCCTGATATTTCAAATTCCTATTGGGTCAATGCAATTTTTTTTATTTAATAATTAATTTAAATCATTTTTTAATAAAATTTTGATCTTTTATTAGTGTTGTGGTAAGGTGTTAATTTTCTGCACCATACTATGTTTTTCTTCTCAGTTTGGTCAAAGGTAGACTATTCAATATTCATGCTAGAACTGGGGAATTCGAAAAATAATAAATAAATAAAAAGATTATGGTTTTATCTAAGATTGGAAGCTTGATCGATAAGATGAGAAGTAAACCCAATTAACAAAGCTAACCTTAGGGTTAATTAATTTAAATGTTTCTATGCTCATTATAGACTCTATGACTAATGAGGAAAGTGACCATTTTTGTTATGATTGAGTGCTTGAAAATTCAAATTAGTTAGACAGTTGTCATGCATATATCTAAATGTTACAGGTGTGTCCATATGTAACGTTTGATTGTGGACTGCTTTTTTTCTTCTTCATTAGAAGTATGTGAAATTTTCTGATCTAGAAAGCAGATCACCGCAGGTAATGTCCATGTTTTGAGTTTAGAAACATCTTCGTCAAAATGGTTTAAGCCAATTTAACTTAACTTCCACTTGCTATATAAGCATGCTTCTTTTTTTTCGTTTTTTTTTTCTTTCAACGTGGGACATCCAACACTCTCCGTCAAGCACAATAATATTAGACTTAAATTTATAGGTCCAATTATTACTTGTACTGTATGTAGTGGCCCACCTAGACTCTAGCCTCTTCTTTTCGGCTTGGCCTACAAGTCTAGTTTTTTCCTAACCCATGGATCCGCCTGATTTGGCTCGTTATAACACTGTCCAGTATGCTAGTATGCTTCTAGGGTCTCAAAATATCTGCAAAGTATATGCATTGAGCTTGGAGTTGCCTTCACCAAAATAACTTAAGTCTTGCTATATATTCTCTTGTTTTTCCTTATTGGTTTTGATGTGGGACATCCAATTAAATAGGAGCTGACATGTTGCATTCTTCCGCTAATATCTCTCCATTACTTGAGCTTATAGTCCTACCTTAAAGTAGGAGGTTGAACGTTACTTCATAGTGTTAAATGAGCTGAGTTAATTAGTTCAATATTTGAAAATTCTTACACTACCATGATAGATGACATTTGACTAATTCTAACAAGATAATGGAGTTGCGGTTGCTATCTTCCTAATGATATTAAAGAAGGAAATATGCTTATGTAGACTTGTCTGTGCAATTAGCTGTTAGCCGTTATTATTCATAGATAACCTGGGAATATAGATGTGGATTATAAAATTAAATTTTAAATGTTGATTAGACTTGGTAATATCTATTGGTGGTCCTTGCTGACTGCTTCAAAGAAATGATCTTTTCAATGTAATATGAATCCAATGCAATCAATCGTGAACTTGACGGTGAATTAAAGAGGGGGCTTCTTTGCAGGTTTAATTTATAACTATCTTTCACCCACCTTCCTTCCCACCAAGAGTTTTATTATTATGATTAGGCCCTATTAGGGAATATTAATTGTTCTCGTAACTGTTAGCTATTTTAGTAGCTATCAGCTGTTTTACTAGTTGTTAACTATTAAATATTAGCTATTTGTGGTTAGCGGTTTATACAGTGATTTAAAGCAGAAATGTCCAGTAAAAACAGTTGTTGGATTAGCTATTAAAAGTTAAAATAATGGTGAAGAGAAATTAGAGATCCAGCATATGGATTCAAATGCATAGGTTCTAACCCATATTTATGCAATCTTAAGATCAATACCATATTTGTTTTATTAGTCTACTATGTAATCACGTGTTTATGATGAACTACATAGGTGAATTCATAGTCTAGATTTGTGCAATCTTCTTAAAATTTTATGCAATCTTCTTAAAATTTTATTTTTTATTTTTTTAATATTATCAACCAAATACGAGTTTGTTGGAAATTAACCATGAAACATTTTTGTAGGTAATTTATTTAAAATTTATTTTTTATTTTTTTTTAATATTACTGAGCAAATACGAGTTTATTTGTAATTACCCACAAAACATATTCATAGAAAATTTATTTTAAAATGTTATTTTTTTATTTTTTTAATATTACTGACTAAATACGAATTTGTTAGTAATTATCTACAAAACATTTTCATAGATAATTTATTTTAAAATTTTATTTTCTATTTTCTTTTTAATATTACCTACTAAATGAGAGTTCATTCATAATTATCGATGAAACATTTTCTTAGGTTATTTATTTTAAAATTTTATCTTTTATTTTTTCTTAATATTATGAATTAAATTTGAGTTTGTTGGAAATTACTTACAAAACATTTTCATAGGAAATTTATTTTAAAATTTTATTTTTTATTTTTTTCTTAATATCACTGACTAAATATGAGTTTGTTGTTAATTACCAACAAATAATTTGCATAGATAATTTTTTTAATTTTTTTAAATTTATTTTTATTTTCTTCTTAATATTACTAACTAAATATGATTTCGTTGATAATTATAGACGAAAAATGTTCGTAGGTAAAATTTTTAAGCTTTTTTAAATTTTTTTTTATTTTATTTTTAATATTTTTAACAAATACAAGTTCGTTGGCAATTATCAACAAACTATTTTTATAGGTAATTTATTTTAAAATTATTTTTTATATTTTTTTATTAATATTACCAATCAGATACGAGTTAGTTGGATTACAAATGAAAATTTTTCATAGGCAAAATTTTTAAGCTTTTTAAATTTTTTTATTTTTCTTTTAATATTACTGATTAAATGCACATTCATTGATAATTACTAATGAATTTTTTCATCGCATGTTTTTTATTTGATTGTTAACAATTTTATGATCTATAATTTTCATAACTATTTTTTAAATTTTTTATAGTGATTCAAAAAAAATTAATCAGGCCATAATCAAAATTTGAATATATAATTTCTCCCTCTTGATAAAAAAAATGTACTCTATTTTTCATGGGAATGAAGTCAAACTTGATCATATTTGAAAAAAACAATTAAAAATAAAGTTAAAATATTTAATTAAATATTGAAAACTAATAATAACATGACATGTTGCATTTAATTAAAATAATAATAAAAAAATTCTAGAGATTTTCCAATTCTTTGTCTCTTCTAACTAAGAAAGTGTAGGAAAAAAAATAAGAAAGTTTAGAAAATTTTTTCCGACCGCGATGATGATTATTACCCCCCTACCCCAAAAAAACTGTAATTTCTCATTTTTTTTAGGGGTTAAAATGTTTAAAAAAAGAAAAAGAAAGGTTAAAAATCAAAAGCAGTTTTTACCTATTTTTCTTTATTTTTGTTTTGAGCTTTTTCTTTTCTTTACCTTCTCTTCTTGCTTGCTTACACACCTGTTTCTTCGATTTGTGATTTAACTTTTGCTCTCTCGATGTTTCCCTTCAACGGCCGCTAAAAATCGCAAAGAGAGACAAAGCATAGGGAAAGAAGCCAAAGTCGGACATCCAACAAAGTAGGACGTGGCATGATAGATGACATTCTTCCATTAGTTTCTCTCCATTATTTGAGCTTATAGTCCTGAACTTAAAGTAGGAGGTTGAATGTTACTTCGTACAGTTAAATGAGCTGAGTTAATTAGTTCAATATTTGAAAATTCCTACTCCGCCATGATAGATGACATCTGACTAATTCTAACTAGATAATGGAGGCGCAGTCGCTATCTTCCTAATGTTCTTAAAGAAGGAAATATGCTAATTATGTAGTTTTGTTTGATCATTAGGAATTTCTGATGCCTCTTAAAATAGATTTATACTGTTTGAAAACTAACTTTTTTACTTAAAAAATAGTTTTCCAACCATTTAATGGAGACAAAACTTGTACAATTAATTGTTAGCCGTTATTAATCTTAGCTAAGCTATGAATATAAATTTGCATCGTAAAATCAAATTTTAAATGTTGATTAGACTTGGTAATATATGTTGCCGGTCCCTGCTGGTTGATTCAAAGAAAAGATCCTTTCAATGTAATATGAATCCAATGCCATCAATAATGATCTTGATAGTGATTAATGCATCAGAGGGGGCCTCTCTTTAATTTGCAGTTTTAAGGTTTAATCAATCATCTTCCCACCATTAATACACGCAGAGAGAGAAATACAAGTCCTTTTCTTTTTACCTTTTCTTGTGTGTAAGGGTGTTTGGTGCAATTTACGCTTGTGCTCCTCTGTTTTTCTTTCTTTCGTTTGTTACTAATGGTTTGTTTCTTTCTTTTGAGACTAAATAAGAAATGGGTTTTGTAGAAAGGAAGAGAAGGCTTCCAGCTATTTTTCTTCCTCTTGTTCTTCCCATTCTTTTCCTAGAAAGATTTACTGTCATTTATGGTCTAAATTACACAAATGATAGGCAAGTTATAGTACCTTGAGACTTAAAAGGATTAGCTTATTACCATAATATTAAACAATAATATTAATTGTGAGAACTTTATAGCTAATGATAAAATACATAAAACTAATATATAGTCATATCCTAAAGCAAGGGCAAGTAAAAAATAAAACTTTAGTGGTAAAAATAAGTTGCTTCATATTGATAGTCATGTCTTGAACAGAGCTTATGGTTTAAGGAAATATTGCATAAAGCTAATATTAATAAACTATATGGAGCTCATATAAAAATAAAACAAAATCTTTTATGTGATAAAATTAATTAAAATCCATGAAAAGCAAAATCTCCTTCGAATTCTATAGATTGTTTAACTATCTATTATTTTTCAAATATTAATCAAGTTTTTATCATAATTAAAAGAGGAAGAATAATTGTTTTTATTGAGGAAATTGGGATTTAATGCATAACTTTAAATAAAATTTTATTATGATTATTTTTATTTGCCAAAATATTAATACTAAAATTTCATTAATTATTGTTATATATAGTGCCTTTTTTGCAATTAAAATGTTACATTCCTTTTTCGCCCTCCTAAGTCCTAATCTTCCCAATTCCCATTGGGTCAATGCATTTTTTTTATACTTAATAATTAATTTAAATTTAATTTAAATCATTTTTTAAATATAATTTAGATCTTTTGTTAGGGTTGCGGTAAGGTGCTAATTTTCCCGCACCATTCTATTCTTAATAATTATGGTTTGATCTAAGATTAGAAGCTTGATCGATAAGATGAGAAGTAAACCCACTTAACAAAGCTAACCTTGGGATTAATTAATTTAAATGTTTCTATACTCATTATAGACCCTATGACTAATGAGGAAAGTGACCATTTTTGTTATGATTGAGTGCTTGAAAATTCAAATTAGTTAGACAGTTGTCATGTATATATCTAAATTTTTATAATTGGAATTGAATTTCCTAGTCCATTTTAACTGGAGAAGTGGTATTCACGTGTGTACAATAATAAGACATAACGCAAGTGAATTGGTTTAGTGGTGACAAGAAAAGAAAGGCTTTCATGTTTTCAAAAGGCACTCACTCTGCATGTGAACTTTGTTAGAAAACTATTCAATAGTTTCCAACTTCACAAGCCTACCATCACAAATTAGAGCATCCTATGTTCCATCTCTTCTCTTCTTTTGCAATTTTTTCTTTTCTTTATATATAGCTTCTACCCATAAGCTTCAACTATTTAAATATTGATACAGGAGAGAAATATTTTGAAATTAATTATTTCACTTATTAAAAAAAAAAAAGAATTCAAATGCTATAATTTTTTTTTTAAAAAATCATAATATAATCATTCTCTCAGGATCCAATCATTATGTAGGAGAATTCTTTTATGACACTTGATAAATCTACGTCTGATTGAGTCATCTGGAAATTAATTTATTGAATAATTATATATTTTGCATATTTTTAACATAATATTTTACTTTTATTTATAGTTTTATTAATATTTAAATTTTTTCAAGACATGCATTAGATAAATTCATAAACAAAAGATAAATATGTTTTAAGACTAAGAACATGCCTACTTTGAAGTTTATTTATACTTTATTTTGCAATAAATTCATATGGATGGTTGAAAATTTACAAATTTAACGTTGTGAACTATAAAACATAAATTATAAATAATGAAAAAAAAATCAGGTTGAAGAATTAAAAGGGCAATTACATCTTCTAATTTAATTGCATTGGTCGGAGAATTAGGTTTACAAGCAACCAGATCACCTGCAAATTTTTTTCTTATTTATTTGCTCTTTTTATTATATTTAATTAATTGATTTCCGAATTAGGATCTCAAAGAGACTCCTATTTAATTTCAATCTTAATTAAACTCTAATTGTTAAGTTATTTGTCTTTAACTTATTGATCAAATTAATTAACAAATTCTAAAAATAAGTTAATTCGTTTGTTTATTATAATTTTTAGACTTATAAATTGAGCTTATAAATTAAAATAAATTACAGAATTTTTCATTTTAGTACTTATAAATCTTATAAGTTAATTTAATCAAATATTTTACTATATTATCCTTATTCAATTTTTAAAATTTTATCATATTTTTTTAATATTTTAATAATAAATGTGCTTATAAATTATTTTTTATCAAATAAATTAACTATTTATTAATCATTTATAAGTATTTAAACTAAACACATAAATATTTAAAATTTTAAATATTTATAAGTTTAAATTAACTTATAAGTTGATTTTTAAAAGTTAAGCCAAACACACTCCAGTGAAATACATTAGTTTCTATAATTTTTTGCATGATCCAACTCTACAAGCTTTTTTATGATATGGGCAATAAACGTGATCAATTAGCATAGAAGGTTTTGAGTTTGAATTCTAATAGGAGTATAAAATGAAAGTAAAGCTTGGAGACGGATGTACAATTTGTTTTCTAACAGGACACAGTAAGAGCTAGAAATGTAGTGTGTTTTGACGTGGGATTAGCATACACTATATGTAACCTACCTTCTTTGTCTTCTTGTTGCTTTTCTCCAATATTATAATAATCTTTTTTTTTTGTCTTGTCTATCTGAAGAGAAAATATGGGAGCTAACTCAGCAGCAATCAAGTGGTTTTCTCTGTGTATTGTGGTGTTGTTATCTCTAGGTTTCCAGGGGATACAATGCGATGTTACTTATGATAACAAGGCTCTTATCATTGATGGCCAGAGGAGAATTCTCTTCTCTGGCTCTATTCACTATCCCAGAAGCACTCCTCAGGTCCGGTTCTGGTCTATACTCTGTACTTTCTCTCTCTTGAGAATATCTTCTTGCCACGTGAGGTTTTTACTGAAATTTTTTATAAAATGCAGATGTGGGGAGGACTCATACAGAAGGCTAAAGATGGTGGTTTGGATATTATAGATACTTATGTTTTTTGGAATCTTCATGAGCCTTCTCCTGGCAATGTAACTCTGTTTTTCCTCTGTTTTTTTCTTACTTTTTTTTCAAAATTCTCCATTCCTAATATCAATTCTTTGCAGTACAATTTCGAGGGAAGGTATGATTTGGTTCGCTTCGTCAAGTTGGTTCAGAAAGCTGGTCTCTATGTTCATCTTCGCATTGGACCTTATATATGTGGAGAGTGGAATTTTGGGTAATAAACAAATTTCATCTTAATATTTTCACAGTGTTGAATTTTTAATTTTCTCGAACACTATTTTTCTTGCTATTTTACCTTTATCCTGTTGTATTGTATTAGAGGGTTTCCAGTGTGGTTGAAGTATGTTCCAGGCATAAGCTTCAGGACAGATAATGAGCCTTTCAAGGTCTCTGTCTCTCTCTCTTTCTATTTTTGAGTGTCTGGAATTATGTGGATTATGATCTTAAAAAGTTAAAAATGTTGGTATTGCAGATGGCAATGCAAAATTTCACCAAGAAAATTGTCCAAATTATGAAGGATGAAAATTTGTTTCAGTCTCAAGGTGGTCCTATTATCCTCTCTCAGGTAAAAAGAAAAAAAAAATCATCAATTGTGTAGTTTTGGCTTATAAAACATAGAAAATTAAGATGCATGTTCAATTTGATTGTGTTGCAGATTGAGAATGAATATGAACCTGAAGACAAGGCATTTGGATCTGCTGGTCATGCATATATGACTTGGGCTGCACAGATGGCTCTTTCTATGAATACTGGAGTTCCATGGGTTATGTGCAAGGAATTTGATGCCCCTGACCCTCTGGTGCTCAAATTTCTACTTCTTTCTTGTCAAAATTCATTAAATCCATTAATTTTGATTCAATTCAATTCAATTCTCATATTTCACATTAACAATGAGGAATTCTGAATCTTGTCAACAGATAAATACATGCAATGGTTTCTACTGCGATTACTTCTCTCCAAACAAACCTAACAAACCAACGATGTGGACTGAGGCTTGGACTGGCTGGTAATTTTCATATTTTTGGTATCTTCAATTGGTTCTTAGACTGTTCTTTTGGGGATAATTATTTTCTATCTTTCTACAGGTTTTCAGATTTTGCAGGTCCAAACCACCAGCGTCCGGTCGAGGATTTAGCATTCGCAGTTGCTCGATTCCTTCAGAAAGGAGGTTCCTTTGTTAATTACTATATGGTTAGTCTACTCCTGCTTCATTTCTTTTGTTTGTTACAAGAAGAAATTGCTTTATCAAAGCAAAAGCAATTCCTTGAATTCCAAGGAAGTATCTCAACTTTGCATCTGATAAAGGCATAAGCTTCCAATGAAATAAAGGAGCATATTTTCATTCTATAAGGAGAGACTTCTGCATTATGATTTCATTCTTGTTGTTTGCTGCAGTATCATGGGGAACCAACTTTGGCAGAACTTCTGGAGGACCTTTCATTACTACAAGCTATGACTATGATGCACCCATTGATGAATACGGTGACAAAATTCGATCCCCATTTTTCGAAATTTAATCAATTAGTCCATCTGTTGGAATTCAAACTCATAGCATTTACAGGGTTGATTAGGCAACCTAAATATGGCCATTTAAAGGATCTTCACAAGGCTATTAAGTCATGCGAAAAAGCTTTGCTCAATGCCGATCCTACTGTCGAAAACTTGGGAGCTTATAAACAGGTCTGTTCTAATCTACCAAAGGAAAACCAGCAACTGCAAATGAGAATTGCTTTAAGCTTATTTCAGCAAACCAGAATGATTCAATGAGGAAAATTTTGCAGGCACATGTATTCTCTTCCAATTCTGGAGATTGTGCAGCTTTTCTTGCAAACTACCATCCAAATGGTACTGGAAAGTTGACATTTAATAACATGCATTATAGCCTGCCACCTTGGTCTATCAGCATCCTTCCTGACTGCAAAAATGTTGTTTTCAACACTGCCCAGGTAAGTTAAAATGGACTAGGAAATCCAATTCCAATTATAAAAATTTGTTGAATTATGAGCTAATTCCATCTCTCTGAATAATTTGCAGGTTGGAGTCCAAACGTCCCAGGTGCAAATGTTGCCCACAGCCACAGGTCTCTCATGGGAGACTTTCAGTGAAGATGTATTATCAGTTGATGAAGATAAAATAACTACAGTCCCTGGCCTCTTGGAGCAGATAAATGTCACCAGAGATACAACTGATTATCTCTGGTACACAACTGGGTAAGTTCCTACTTAATTTGCAAGCTTTCAATGATGAAAATCAATAATGAAATATGAATCTAATTATGTTGTGTGCTTTTCCAGTCTGACTATTAGGTCATATGAATCATTTCTACATCAAGGCAATCTTCTCAATCTTACAGTGGATTCAGCAGGCCATGCTTTGCACGTCTTTGTCAATGGAGAGCTTTCTGGTAACAAAATATTTTCTTTCTTTGGAAATCTCCTGCAATTGTCAAAACACCATAAAAGAAAAATGAATTTTCTTTATTATGCTGTGCTGCAATGATAGGATCTGCTCATGGGAGTAGAAAAAGCAAGAGATTCACGTTTACAGTACCAGTGAAGCTACATGCTGGAAGAAACAGAATCTCACTGCAGAGCATAGCTGTTGGATTACCAGTTAATGAATTCTCTGGATCTCATTGATTCTCTGTCTGATTCTTGAAAGAAATTAAAGAACTGATGTTTTTATGCTGTTTCTGGCTGTAGAATATTGGAACCCATTTTGAGAACTGGAAGGCAGGAATAGAAAGGGTCACTCTCCATGGCCTAGACAAAGGGGAGAAGGACCTGACCTGGAACAAATGGTCCTATAAGGTCCTTCAGTTCTACTCATTTATTATTATTATTTTTTTTGGTGGAGTGGGGGGCGCGGGTGATGTTGTGAAATTCTAGCCTACACAACCATGATACAAGCGGAGATCATGGACCTTGGGATCTCCTTTATTGATGGGCATTTATTACACAGGTTGGGCTTAAAGGAGAAGACATGAATCTTGGATCTCCAGATTCTGTTCCATCAGTTGAATGGATGAAAAGGACCACGTCAGCACAAAGCCCACCATTGACGTGGCATAGGGTATGACACTAAATTTATTTAATTATGCAGATTAAATTATAAATATATTGAAAATACTTTTGATTAAAAATTTAAAAAAAATTATTAGAAGAATATTTAATCCAAAAAATTAAAAATATTTTTAGAATAAATCTTATGTTTATTTAAAAAATTTTCATCAACCCTACTACAATTAAATTCTTGAAACTAAATAACTGAAATATTTTACATTACAGTTTAAAAAAAAAAAAAAAAAACCCTTGGACTAATTGAGGATTTTGGAAATGGACTTGCAGGCCTACTTTGATGAACCAAAAGGAGAAGATCCCTTGGCATTGGACATGGGGAGCATGGGGAAGGGACAAGTGTGGATTAATGGGAATAGCATTGGAAGATATTGGACTGTAAAAGCTACTGGCGATTGCAATGCTTGTGGGTACAATGCTACATTTAGGGAGACAAAATGCCAATTTGGTTGTGGCCAACCTACTCAAAGATGGTACCCTAAACTTTCCCATTAATTTTTCTTAACTCTTCAACAAATTAATTTCCCAATTTGTTTCCCCATTTAATCTCTTTTAATTAATCTTTCAGGTACCATGTTCCCAGATCATGGCTGAAGCCAACCAAGAATTTGTTGGTAGTATTTGAAGAAATTGGAGGAGATTCATCTCAGATATCACTTGTGAAAAGATTAGTCACAAGTGGTTAATTTCAAGCCATATCTCAAAGGAACCCCTATACTATATATATATGCACTATGCATTCACCTTCCATCTTCAAATGGAATTTTTCTAAAGGTACACTTTCGATAGGTACCACACCCCCCACCACCCCACCCACCCCCCACCCCACCTTGTTAAGGTGACTGAATATGGCCTAACTTTTTTCAATGGGTACCAAGATGCCCTAAACCTAGTTCATATAGAAAAGTCTAATAATAGAGTTAATTTTTTAATTTTTTTAAGGCATTTTGCAAAAGAGAACTGTGTATGGATGTATTTATTATTATTATTATTATTTATTAATTTTGTGCAGGTCCATTTTGATTAAAAATCTGAATTCATCTATTTAGAAGAACAAATTGATTCCCATAAGTTATACTTTATTTTTAGATTTGTCCCAAATTATAAATTACTTTCTTTTTTGAAATAATAGTTTCTTTATTAACTTATTAATATACCCTATTTATTATGTACTAAAAAAAGAAAATTTTATTAGTTTCAAAAATAATTTAATAGCATAAATTATTTTATTTTTTTTAATGAAATAATATGAATGGAGATATATTAGGAAAATATTAAATAAAATTTATTACTTTAAATATATTAACTACATTTTTCTTAATTCATATGAAAAAAAAATAAGCTTATCTTTTTGGGACGGGATGATTTTTTTTTTTTTTTTTTTTTTTTTCTAATGATGCAAATAAATATACATTAAGGTTTATTTAATGTAGTGTAATTTTAATAAAAATTTAGATTAACAAAAATTCAATAATGCTTTGCAGATTAATTTGATCTGGATCAAGAGAGATAAAATGATATTTTCAACATTTTAATTATATTAGTTAAGAATTAATCAACTAAATTCTGTTATGTAATGACATTAATGCTCTTTAATGTAGAGAGGGTTAATATTTGGAAACTAAAAATTGAATTTTAAAATTTATTTGTACACATAAAACAAGTAGGTATTTCAAGGGGTTAATACGTAACATTCTCTTTCATAGTATTGTCACGTGACATTTAATTTAAATTAAGTAAATTTTATTATGTAATGACATTAATACTCTTTAATGTACAAAGGGGTAATATTTGGAAACTGAAATTTGAATTTTAAAATTTATTTGTATATATAAAGCATACAGGTATTTCAAGAGGCTAGCACGTAATTTTCTTTTTTATAGTATTATTACATAATATTTAATTTAAATTATTATTTTTTTAACAATTAAGTGTCAATACTCAATATTTTTATAATTAAATTTATTATTTATAAATTATTATATTACTTTTTAAAATAAAAGATAAAAATAATAATATTTTTTATTTAATAGAAATAACAGGTAGCAAAAGACATTAGATTTAGCACTTTAGAAGGAAATATGATAATATTAATTAATTAATTATTAAAATAAAAATATTATTTTTAAAATTAATATAAATTAGTAATAGATTAGAAATACTATTTAAAATGAAGATGTGCTAGATTTTTTTATCAATTGCTCTTTATAATTGAATTAGTACTTAACTCAATTATAAAATATATTATAATTAGATGTGTTATGTCTACTTTAACTCCATGTAGTTAGCACATAAAACTATAATATGTGCTGTATATTTCATTAATTGCTCCTTATAAATATTAAAATCAATTATAAAAACATATTATAATTAAACTATACATACCTTAATTTCATATAATTAATACATAATATTATAATATGTGATAGATTTTTCATTAATTATAACTAAATTACTACTAAAAACAATCATTAAACAATATATATATATACCTTAGCTTAATATAGTTAATATATAGCACTGTATAATGTGTTGGATTTTCATAAATGGCTTATTTAAATCAATTATGGAGTATATTCTAATTAAATTTGTTATTCATACCTTATATAATAAATACATAGCAATATATTTGTCTACTTATTTTATCAATCTGCTCGTTATAATTCAATTAATACTTAAATTAATTATAAAACATATTATAATTAAATGTACTATATACGCCTTAACTCCATATAATCTTTCATCAATTATTTTATGTAAAATTATTAGTAATTAAGGTTCATTTGTTTCACGATAAATATTTTATGCATTTTCTAGTATTTGAGACACGTAGACAGATGAGTCAACTAAAAATATTTTCTTGATCAAAGAGAAAACTAAATTATTTTTAAGGAAAATGGCCATATCTTTTCAAAGAGGAAGTCATATTTAATTTTCTAGAATTTAATAATCTTATTAAAATATGAAAATACTTATACATATATGACATAAACACATACCATTAATTCAACATTGCAACCAAATGACATAAAATATTTTCTATAGAAAATATTTTTTATATACAAGTTATTTTTCGCAAAACAACTAAAGTCTAAATCAAATATAAAACGAATGTATTATATTTTAGTTCAATATAACTAGTACATATCACTATAATATGTGATGGATCTTTCATCAATTACTTCTTATAATTTAATTTGAAGTATTTGCTTAAATTATATGATAATTATATACATAATTAATCCACATTATTCAATTAGAGACTATAGTGTTTGAGTTTAATCATGTAATTATTCAATTGTGTCATATCCAACCAATTTTAAATAAAAAGAAAGAAAATAGCACAAAGGTGTCTAATTGGTTGGGCGATATTTAAATGTTAAAATTTTCTTACTGAATATAGTGGTTTTCATTATTTTATATTTGATTTTAATTTTCAAAAATTACTTGGAAAAATACTATTTTTGGACTTTTTATTTTATTTTTTAATTTAAAAATGGAAAATTGCTCATAAAATTTGTTTTCTTATTTCACATCATGGTAGCCTCATTTTTATATCCATTTGTAAATTCATCCCTTACCCTTCACATATAATAATGTATCTAATTCTAAAAAAGGAAAAATTATATGAAAGGCAAAAAATAAAACATAATCTATGAATTATTGAAAATTTTTAGAGTTAATCAAATAATATATTTTGATCCACACAAATAAAATAATTAAATGCAGGTAAAAATTATTAAAAAAATTACTTAATTGATGTAATATGAGTAATTTTATATATTTGCATAAGATGAATTGATTTAATTGAGTTTTCTAAAGAGTTAAAAGTGTTTATATATTTTAGGAAATTAAATAATTTTGGAAGTTAAAGTATACTAAATCCTTAATTAATCATATAGTATATCTTTCAAAAAGCATAATTATGGGTATTTTTGTAAATTAATAGCACATAAGAAGAAAGTGTGGAAGCAAAATTAATCAAGTGGGACCCCATCTAATCCTTGACAGGCAATGCTCTATTGAATCTCTGTAATTAAAGCAGCACACTACAATTCAAGAAAATCATTTATCAAGGATATGATTGTAATTTCATTCATTTTAATTTATTAATAAATGTTCAAAAATTTTATTTTTTTTTAATTATAATAATGTCTCTATTTAGTCCTGAGCAATTTATCTGTTCAGCATCATTGAAAAATTTGTGCTAAATAGATGCAAATTATATTTTAATGAGCTATAAATTATAATTTATATATAAATGAGATGCATTAAATGTATTTTAATAGATGAATATTTACGCCAGTTAGAAATTTTGTTTTTTTTTTTAATTAATTTATTTTTAATTAATATTATTTAAACACTTTTAATTTTAAAGATTAATATTGTTTAAACACTTTTAGGTAAATCTTTAAGCACAGGTTGAGCTTCCAGATTCTGTTCCATCAGTTGAACACGTCAGCACAAAGCCCACTACTGACGTGGCATAGGGTATGACACTAAATTTATTTAATTATGCAGATTAAATTATAAATATATTGAAAATTACATATGATTAAAAATTAAAAAAAAATATTAGAAAAACATTTATAATTAAAATCTTGTGTTTTTCTAGAAAATTTTCGTCGATCCTGCTCTAAATAATATCCATTAAATTCTTGAAACTAAATAAATGATGTGAAGTTGTTCAAAGCGAATTTTACTTGTAATGTTAAAGTTTTGAATTTTGAAATTGTCATTGTTAAAAGGATTTTATTCAGTATTACCCGACGTCCGAACATGAAAAACTATATACTTAAAATAAAAAATAAATAAATAAATAAATAATAACACAGTAAAAAAAATTACGCTCGGACTAAATGAGCATTTTGGAAATGGACTTGCAGGACTACTTTGATGCACCAAAAGGAGAAGATCCCTTGGCATTGGACACAGGGAGCATGGGGAAGGGACAAGCGAGGACTAAAAGTAATAGCATTGGAAGATATTGGATTGTAAAAGCTACTGGCAATTGCAATGCTTGTAGGTACAATGCTACATTTAGGGAGACAAATTGCCAACTGTAAAAGCCACCGGCAATTGCAATGCTTGTAGTTCTAATGCTACAATTAGGGAGACAAATTGCCAATTTGGTTGTGGTCAACTTTGTCGCAAGGGTTTTGTGGTCGCCAGATGATTCTTATTGAAGTAGAAAAGTGAGGAGTCGTCACTTTAATTTTGAAGAAAATTAAAGAAAACTATTTATAAAAATAAAAATTTATAAAGATCATTTCTAAAATAGAGATTCTAGTTTCGGTGTCCGTGTATGGGTGGGGAAGGTGTTAGGCACCCTACCTCGTCTCTCAATGAGGGTAAGCAGATTTAACGATGTACTCTTCATAATTTAAGATCGATAATTTTAGGGTTAGAATTATGATATCGGTCCCTATTATTGATAAAAGGAACGTTTGATATTTCACCATTTTGGGTTTTCTAAAAACACGAGTATACGAGATGACCCTACAGTGAATTGGTGTCGAGTTTATTTAATTCATTATGTGTTTGTCAAATTCCTCCCTCCTCGAATTAGGACTCTAATCCCGAAGAGGTGTTATTTGGTCCCTAAAGATTCATAACGAGTGAGGAGGACTCTCGGCTCACACATTATGTACCTCATCATTGGCATCCAAGTAACTGAGGGTGCGGTGTGTGTAATGAATATACTAGAACCGATAGGGGTTTGAATTTTCATTCCTTTCAATTAGAACTCTAATTCAAAAGGGACGTGTTAATTAAAACCTGGAGAGTTTCCTTCGTTAATGAGGACTCTCAATTAAAGCAGGAAGGTATCATCATCAGCATAATTATTCATAAAATCTTTATCCATATAGTTTCACATTAAGCTATTCAATATTTTGTAACAATGGTATTTTATTTAACTAAGCAGAACTAAAGGAAAAAAAAAACTTCCTAGGTAATATAGGCGTGTGGCTCCCAAGAAGGACTCTCCATTGGGTCCAAAATATAAAGTTCGAAGTTCCTGGAAGAACCCTCTCGTGAATCGATTACTAAAATGTGTGCTGAATTTCGTTTTTAGAATTCAGAAAGATAAGTGCTGGGGTTTTTAAGGAAAAGACTCTCTCCCAATCTCCCCAATTTCATACTGAATGATTTTATGAAATGTAAGACTACGAGAATTCAAGGAAAAAACTCTCTCCCAATCTCCCTAATTTATACTAGATAACTTTATGAAACTATGGGAATTCGAGGAAAGGACTCTCTCCCCATCTCTCTTATTTTGAAAAGTGAGTTTTAATAAAGGTATAAAAATCGCAGATGTTGAGTCGAACTCTCTCTCTATCTCCTTTTAGAAGATCGGATAACACAAAGAATGTGATGATAAATTGCGTGTTATCTCCCGATCTCTTCATTACCATCCTCGCTTTTCTTGGTTTCCGATCTCGTAACTTATTATCTGAGCTCTTGACTTTCGATTTCGTGTCTTACTGTCCGAACTCTTCTCTTCTACTCTTGACTTCCAACCTCTTATTAGTTATCCAAACCTTCTACATCTATCCAAACTACTAGAATTCTCCTCTATTATTTCTCCTAATCGATAGAATCCAAACTCTCCATGTCGTGATTCGTTTTTACCTAACTTTCTTCTGACCTTTTTTATCTTCCAAAATTCCAGTGATATTTATATCATCCGAGCTCTTATTCTTACACTAATAAAAGTAAAAATCTATTGAGATGACATACGCGTTATGATAACATGCCAAAGGTAATATTAATGAGATAAGTCAATTAGATACTAATCTATCCTGAAAGTTCGGTATGATACGGTGACCTAAAAGTTCTTACATCATGATTATGGATTAATCATATTCTGTGGAGAGCTAAAGTGATGAGACAGCCAGTACCGATGTCTCACAAGGGGGGGACCGCTAAAGTTACAATGACCAAAAGTGACTTTTGAGATACCAAAGACAACTAGAACAAGACCTTGATGACAGACTAGGATTGGACCCCCAAGCTAGTATCCGAGTTTGCTGAAGATATGAATCGCCATATTAGGAGCTCTGGTAATAAGATCCTTTAGAAAACTTATTTCTAAAGTCCCTTAGAAACTTTAAGAACCTCAGAATGAGGGCAATAAAGCTACAGCAATATTCAAATTTAGAGACTTCTCCTATAGATTAGCGATTTCTTTTTTTTTCTATAGTGTAGCATCCAAGTATTTATAGGAATCGGGGTCTTAAAATGGAGAGTCAGGATTGGACTAGAAAAAAAATGAAGAGTCTGAATCTAAAAGGACATAATCTGACGTCTTGGAATTAAAGAGAATCAAAATTGAGGGTTGAGATTTAGTTCAGAATTTCTATCCTTTCTTCTTTAATCCAACGGGTAGGGATTTTGCCTTACATAATGGATCTGAAGGCTATGAATGAAAACTGCTGAATCGGTTATTTACTTTTAATCTGACGGTCCCAAATTCATCCTTACAAGTGAGATCAATGGTGTGAATTGAGGCATACTGGGATGCTTTAACTGCTTGAGATCTGACGATTTGGGTTCGTCCTTACGAATGGGATGGATGGGTCATACTCCAAATGCTTTAACCAACTCAGATCTGACGGTGGGGGAATTAATCTTATGGATTAAGGGTCATGATTGAAAGTGACTTGATTCCCCAAGCCTTTCGATCTCTATTGGTCATTTCTCGGTCCACCCGATCTCTTATTATGGTTGGCAGATCTGAGACCTCTTATTCTGATCTCTTAATCTGACCCTTTCCATGTCTGATCTCTTCTCTCTCCCTGATCTCTTTCCTATCTCTTCTCCGTGTCCTGATCAGATAGGCGAACCTCGAATAACGGTGAAGCATTAAATTCTTCAATTGCTGATGAGCCGCTTTGAGTTCTGCAGGCATTAAATGCCGAGGCCTATATATATGCGGTAGGGAAGCCTGTCATTCTCACATTCCTACCTATCCTTCTCTGGTAAATTTTCGATGTATTCTCTTTCTGATCCTTATTTTTCTAGTGCAGATTCTCATCATGACAACCGTCAAGATCTTTTTTCAGTAGCCTTCTTTGCCTATCACCTGAAAATAGATGATTCCGGCGATTAGAGAATTATGAGAATGTCATTTGATGACGATGAGGGAATCAAAATAATTGGCCAATTAGGGTCCAAAATGACTACTGTGTTGATCTCTAATCGGCGGCTTACCAGTCTGAGCCACGGATCAATCTCGGGCAAGTGGAGTGGTAATTTCAATCTTGATGTCGGTGATCACCTCTTGAAGTTCATTTGGCTCCTAACCATCTCAGGGGTCCCGATTGTAGCTTGGTTCTAGTCGATGAGATCGACGATGACACTGGACTTTCCGTAGTCTTTACCATAATTGACAAAAGCTACCCTCCTAATCTCCACGTATCTCTCAAATGGCATCTTGAGATCGAGAGGAGTCAGAACTGTGGGAGCAACATAGGTAGAATGTAGAGTAGAGTAAGGGATATTTGTAATTATTAATCTGGAGAGATCGTCCAAATGATGTAACCTGATCTTTTGGAAATGAAATGGACTTTTATTTAAGATTGACTTTTATTTACTTATTATGTTTCTATTTTAATTTACTTTTGTTGTTTCCATTGCATTGATCGTCTTTCCAATCTCTTTTAACTTTGTTCGATCTGATCCCTGATCGAACCCTTATTCAACCGATCTCTTCCGTCTGAACCCCATTGCTATCCGCTCTATGGTCAATTTCTGCAACCGACCTCACTTGTCCGATCTCCTCCCCATGCTTCTAGAATTTTCTCTTGACGTAAAATTAAAATGACTAGATTTCTCGCTAATCGATGCGTCACCTAGGGCCTCACGAGTATTTAATGCTCGGACGAGTATAAATAGGAAGGGGGGTAATTATTCACACACTTATGCTATTATCAATTTCTCCAAGCAACCCGGCATTCTCTCTTGATTTCTAAATCTTCCGGCACCAATTTGCACTCTAATAAGGGTTTTAATCTTTTTCTGGTCAAATTTAATTTTATTTTCGAAAATGAGTGGTACCGATGGTCAGAGAGTTGCAAGCCCCCTTTCAGTTCACTTTTCATGGACCTCGAAAGAAGGCGATGCAACTAGGCCAAGTGGGTGATCTGAACCTACTATGGCTATCATTTCGATCTCTAGTCAGCCAGCCAGATCAAGGCAAGTACAAGCTGTGGCCACAAGGAAAGAGAATTTACTTGTGGACGAACTACCATCAATCCTCGGGGATGCGAATCTTCAATCCATTAGCCAAGAATACAATCTCTCGATCGACTCTTTCGAGCTTATTAGATGCCATGGAGATCTTCGAGTCGATTACTTCTTTGACAAAATCGACCTGATCATGATGTATGAAGAATAACTGAAAGCCAGGCTACGGTTCCCCTTGGATGAATTTTATAGAGAGGTTCTGAAATATCACCGAGTCAGCATAGCTCAAGTGCATTTGAACTCTTGGCAGACTCTAGTGGCCTTCAGAAGTCTTTGCCGAGCTAAGGGACTTGAGCCCACAGTGAAGGTTTTCGCCGAACTACACCGGCTTGCTTAACGAAAAGATGATGAATATTGATTTTTTCAAACAAAGCTGAATTGTGGGCTCTTCACCAATCTCCCTTCCTTACTAAAGAATTGGAAAGATCGGTTTTTTATACTTAGGAGTAAAGATCCTAATGGTTTCACAGGCATTTCACTAAGTCAATATTATTTGGTCCCTAAACCAGAGAAGAAGATCATCCTGAACACGGTCGAGGATGTCATGGTGAAGGAATTGAAAAACCAAGCAATCACTCACAGATATTCGTGTTCGGACATGATTATGGCTGAACTAAAATGGCGGATGATGAGAGTGATCACCCATGAAAACTACGAATCGCAACTTTTTGACCTCAGCCCCGGGACTGGTAAAACCTGAACCTTAGGTCTTCTAGTCTTAGCGAACTCATTAACTTGTTTTATGTGCAGGTATGGCAGGGGGGTGAAACCGCGAAGGAAAGTCGCAAGTAGAAGAGGGAGCTCGCCCGAAAAATTCTAGAAATGAAGGAAGCCGCTGCCGCTACTGCTGCCCAAGAGCAGAGACGGGCTTCGGCGAAAGTGTAGAGCTCTCCATTTTGACCTCAAGAATAGCCGACCATGGAAGTAGAGGTCATCACCTCGGAACCTCCCATTCAACCTGCCAAACCTTCTCCTCCACCTCCTGTTTCTTTGGGTGCAGAGGGCAATTCATCTGGGCCAGTTGTCCCGGCCTCTCGACTGCTTTCTTGAGGCGTGCAGGTTCTGCTTCAATCATTGGAGAGGAACCACTTGGTTCAGGGAAATCTCGATCTGGCAAAAGTTTTGGGAGCTTCGATCTGTTTCCCTGAAGATCGAACTCAGATAGCCCAGCAGAGCATCGAAGATCTTCTGACCCAGACGATGAGCTTGAGATTGGAGGCAGTCACAAACCAATAGATGATTAGGGAAAAGGCTCATCTCTTAAGTAGGGAGATTCTCAAGGCGGTCCAAGATGCAGCAGTTGCGAAGACCCAACTTTCGGCTGCTAATGATCGGATCATCAACTTAGAGGGCCAGATGAGATCTTATGAGGAGAGAACGGCTCAGCTAGAGAGAGAACTTAAAGAGGCTCGGGCCTACTGAGCTGCTGACCTGGACCAATTCTCTAGAGAGATAAGGGCCAAGGAGGACGAAGCTCTAGTGAAGGAAGTTGGTGCTTATGTGAATGGCCACAGCGATCTCCTAGCTGAGTTGGGGAAGCGCTACCCTGAAGAAGGCTTCACCTAGTTGGAGAAACTCGCCCCAGGCGCTGAGGTCGAGAGTGAAGAGGAACAGGAGAGAGAGGAGGCAGAGAATGTTGAAAATGTTCTTAAAGAGCAGGCTAGGGAAGATCCTCCTGCTGAATGACTTTGTATTTTATCTTCTGAAATGAAGTAAGTTTTTTGTGATTGATTCTTGATGAGATCAAAAAATATCAAATCAAGTTTGCTTGAGTACTGAATTAACTCCTAATCGATTAAATAAAGTCGAACGTAGAACTTGAGATCGGTTATTAATCATCATAAGGCCACTTAAAGAGATCGGAAGAACATTACTCGCGAACATGAGATTGGAAGACCTTGTGACTAAATATCGATTGAAACTTTGAAACCTTTAAAGAATGAATTGTAAAATTGTAAAGATTTGAAAAAAAAAAAAAAGACTTGAGATTGGGTACTAGTGGAAATAACTTATTAGAATTGAGATGATTATTTAGAGATTGGATAAAACATCAACTTGGTTAAGAAATGCCTGAACAGTTTGAGCAAGATACCTGATCACAAAACTGACCGCAATTTAGAATTTTGAATTATTTGAGCACCGACATCTAAGACAACCAAATGTAAAATCGGATTATTCGAAGATCGGGCATCGATCTGAACAGGTTGAGTAGAGATGGAGAGATTAGAAACCCATTTAACTTGAGCGTACATGAGGTCAAATAAACTTGGAAATTGTTATTTATCTGGGAGATAACTTAGATTATTACCAGCCCACCAAAAAAATGACCTGTCAGGTAATTAATTGAGATTGGATAAAACATTAAGATGAAAAGTATTTGAAATTAAATTACAACTTTAAGAGAAAATTGTATATTAATTACATAAGTTACGCATTTGAGGATCGACCAAGATATGATATCTACAAACTTGCTCAAAGATTGTACCCTAAACTTTCCCATTAATTTTTCTTAACTCTTCAACAAATTAATTTCCCAATTTTTTTCCTAATTTAATCCCTTTTAATTAATTTAATCTTTCAAGTACCATGTTCCCAGATCATGGCTAAAGTCAACCAAGAATTTATTGGTAGTGTTTGAAGAAATTGGAGGAGATTCATTTAAGATATCACTTATGAAAAGATTAATCGCAAGTGGTTAATTCCAAGCCATATCTCAAAGGAACCCTATACTATACATTCATCTACCATCATCTTCAAAAATGGGATTTTGGAAAGTTATAAAGGCTCATTTTGATAGTGATGATACCCGAGTAAAATAAGGACAAAAGTCACATGAACATACAACTTGGCAGTCAAAATATCAACTCAACAACTCTGTAAAAATCTACTCAAACATTTAAAATCGAGCATCCTCGAGCCGAACAAATGATAGTTCGGCTTAGGCCCAATTCGAACAACAACAAAGGAATCAATATCATTCACTCGCCCAAACCTATACCAAACAAAAACAGCATTAAAGAAGGAAAGCTGAATCATGAGGAGGCAATCTCGAAATGTCAATATGAGATTACCTTCGTAATTATTACAACGACTATTTTTTTTAAAAGCCTATAAATACCAGAGAAAGACCAGGAGCAAGGTACGCATATTCTTCTTTCTGAATCTCATTATAATTCTTCTTCATACTTTTGCATCCAGTTCTCTGACTTGAGCATCAGAATGACTTGCTAAAAAGTTACCTGCCTCACATTTTCCTTGTTGCAAATTTACATGGCATTAGGACTGGACCCCTGAAACTCACTGCAGCATCAGAGAGGGCATCCTCTGCTGCAAAGGGTACCAAATTCTTTTGTGGGAGCTACCAAGCTACCCTGAACCTAGTTTATATAGAAATTGTAATAATAGAGTTATTTTTTAAGGCATTTAGCAAAAGAGAAGTGTGTCTGTGGATGTATTTATTAGTATCATTATTATTATTATTAATTTTTGGACACTCATTAATTATGTGCAAGTCCATTTGTCTAAAAATCTGAATTCATCTAATTAGAAGAACAAATTGATAGACTTGGTTATTACTCACTCTTTATTTTCTTTTTATACAGTCCCAAATTATATATTTTCCTTTTGAAATAGTAGTTTATTTATTAGCTTATTAATATGCTTCTATTTAATATATATTGAAAAAGTAAATTTTATTAATTTTAAAAATAATTTAGTAACATAAATTATTTATTTTTTAATGAAATAATATGAATGGATGTATATTTAGAAAAAACTAAGTAAAATTTATTGTTTTAACTATATTAACTACATTTTCTTAATTCATGTGAAAAAAGAAATAAGCTTTTCTTGGGGATAAAATGAGTGTTTTTTTTCAATTTTTATGATGGGTGCAAATATATATCCATTAAGATTTATTTAATGTATTCCTTTTTTTAACATAAAATTTAAAATTTCATTAAAATTTTGAGATAACAAGGGGAGGCCTATAAGGCCGAAAGCCCAATCTACAATAAATAAACCAACAGCTCATAAACCCAGGACGTTACTTTGCCCAAACGAGCCCATCAACTGCTTAAGCTTCCCGTGCTCAGCCACTTGGCGAGGACGACAGTATTGGATTCCAATGGGATGCTAGACGACACAAGGCACTTACCACTAACAACATTTTTGACCCCCACTGGATGCCTCCCTCGACACATTAAGCCGTCGATTCAAATTAGTTTGATTGAGGATTGCTTTTTTTCTCCTTCATTAGAAGTATGTGAAATTTTCTGATCTAGAAAGCAGATCACTGCAGGTAATGTCCATGTTTTGAGTTTAGAAATGTCTTCATCAAAATGGTTTAAGCCAATTTAGCTGAACTTCCACTTGCAATTTAAGCATGCTTCTTTTTTTTTTTTTTTTTTCTTTCAACGTGGGACATGCAACACTTTCCATCAAGCACAACAATATTAGACTTAAATTTCAATTATTACTTGTACTGTATGTAGTGGCCCACCTAGACTCTAGCCTTTTCTTTTCGGCTTGGCCCTACAAGTTTAGTTTTTTCCTAACCCATGGATCCACCTGATTTCCGGCTCTTTATAACACTGTCCACTATGCTTTTAGGGTCTCAAAATATCGGCAAAGTATATGCGTTGAGCTTGGAGTTGCCTCCACCAAAATAACTTAAGTCAATTTATCTTAGCTTCTTTTTGCTATATATTATCTTGTTTTTCCTTATTTGTTTTGATGTGGGATATCCGATAAAATAGAAGCTGGCATGTTGCATTCTTCCATTAATATCTCTCCATTACTTGAGCTTGTAGTCCTACCTCAAAGTAGGAGGTTGAATGTTACTTATTAGTGTTAAATGAGCTGAGTTAAATAGTTCAATATTTGAAAATTCTTACACTACCATGATAGATGACATTTGACTAATTCTAACAAGATAATGGAGTTGCGGTTGCTATCTTCCTAATGATATTAAAGAAGGAAATATGCTTATGTAGACTTGTCTGTACAATTAGTCATAGCGTTATTATTCATAGATAACCTGGGAATATAGATGTGGATTATAAAATCAAATTTTAAATGTTGATTAGACTTGGTAATATCTATTGGTGGTCCTTGCTGACTGCTTCAAAGAAATGATCTTTTCAATGTAATATGAATCCATTGCAATCAATCATGAACTTGAAGGTGAATTAAAGAGGGGGCTTCTTTGCAGGTTTAATTTATAACTATCTTCACCCACCTTCCTTCCCACCAAGAGTTTTGTTATGATGATTAGGCCCTATTAGAGAATATTAATTATTCTCGTAACTATTAGCTGTTTTAGTAGTTATCAGCTGTTTTGCTGGCTGTTAACTATTAGATATTAGTTGTTAGTGGTTAGCGGTTTATATAGTGGTTTAAAAAAAAATATCCAATAAAAATAGTCATTGGATTAGCTGTTAAAAGTTAAAATAGTGGTGAAAAAAAATTAAAGACCCAACGTATAGATTCAAATGCATAGGTTCTAACCATATTTACACAACCTTAAGGTCTACACCATATTTGTTTTACTAATCTACTATGTAATCGCATATTTATAATGAACTACATAGGTTAATTCACAATCTGGATGTGTAACTTATCTATAGAAATAAATTGCTCCACAACTTATTTAAAATGGAGCCTCTAAAGATTAAGAATTAGGCAAAACTTGCACGCACATAAATGTACACCTATTTGTCCTCTTATTTATGTGTTTTTTCTTATCTTCCTAATGAAGACAAAAATTTAATTATTTATAAATTATTGTACTTTTTAGCTAAACAGTTGCATCTCTTTATATAATTACATCTTTTAGCTAATGTATAGGACTTTTGGAATTTTACACCTTTTGGCCATATACATGACTTTTTATATAGTTATTCTTAGTTCTGATTTTAAGTCTAATAAATTCAGATGGACTCACATGGGTGACCTAGACCATATTTTTAACAAGTGGTATCATCTTGTTGACCCTAGTTAAAAAACTCTCTCAACCTCTAAATGCTAGGAGGAATAACTTTTATAAACTATTCTCTCAACCTCCAAATACTAATATAAATATTATTTCATCCAATAATATAAATAAGAGAGATAGTACTTGAACAAGTGTTATATCACTAAACGCTACCTTAAAATCTATTGTTAAATAGGACCTAATGGTCAGGAAAAACTTAATATTGGACGTTGAACTAAACCCAGCCATCATGCTTTATGCTTAATAATTAATTTAAATCTTTTGTTAGTCATGTGGTAAGGCGATATCAGGTGCCATGCCAATACCCCACTCTTCACATGCATTGCATAGGTATTTGATAGTTTTAAACAACCAACCTGTTATCGAATGTATATAATTCATATAAATATAATATAATAAAGAAAAATATATAAAATATAAGATTTTACATGATTGAATTGTAAAGTTTATATTGATCGGACATGCATGAGAGAAAATTCCACAACGTTCAAAACTCTTAGAACTCTAATTTCAATATATTTATTTAAATTTTTTTAATTTATTAAAATAAATAAAATTTATAATATTTATATTAATTCTTTTTACTATAAATAAAATATTCAAATCGCGCCGCAATTTTTTCGAGTCAAGATATAATTCAAACTCGTGGAAAAATATATGTAACATTCAAGCAATATCATAATAAATCATTCTTCTAAATGTAATTAATATCAGGTAAACATTTTGAGAAAGAATTGTTTTTATGTGATACCTGAATTTTCTTCTTCGCTGTACCTTTTTTCTTTTTTCCCCAAGAAGATGAAAAGGAAAAATAAAACTTGGTCGAGGCACTACTCGAGGAACATAAGGTGAAATTCACATTAATATGGAAACCAAGGGAATATTTATGTAAACGTATCATTTAACTTGTCCTAGGTTTGCATTAAAACAAAAATTAAAAAGAAAAGAAAAGAAAAAGAGAAAATATTGGCAAGAAAATCTTTTTATTCTTTTTAAGTATAATAGAAAGAAGTGTGTTTTTAGTAATATAAAAGTTATAACCCACACAATGCGGCTGGTATAATTTTTTATTATGAAAATTTTTGTAATTTTGTAAATAAATAAATATATAATTATTATTTATAATTTACTATAAAAATTAGTTAACTATTGATTAAAATGTTGTTACACATGTTAAACTTTTCCCCATTTTTTTTTCCCTCTTTATTATTTTTTTTCTCTAGAAAATGGCCGGTGATTGAATTGGCTCTTAAAGGTCTCGTTGAGCAACAATGTGAGAGACTCTGATATTTAATGAGCTTAAACAATGAGTTGTCATCCTTTTTTCAATATTTTATTCATTAAGGTAATTTGTTTAATCCTAAAAAAGATAATTTACTTAAAAATAAATATTAATATATTAATAAATTTAAAAATATAACTTCGATAATCAATATCATATACTTATAAATATTTAAAAATAAAAAAGTATCCATCAAAATTCTTTTTATGAGATAACTCATTAATTATTATTTAATATTTTAATTTTAAATAGAAATTATTTTATACATAAAAACATTAAATGAGTTTAAAAATTAATATTTTAGTTATAATTTAAACATATCATTTTTAAAAAATTTATTTCCTTATTATCAAGTCAAAATTTATTTACAGCTCTTTATTTTTTGAATTATTCAATACACGTTTTGGTTGTTGAATTTTATAAAAATATATATCTTAACCTTATAAAAGATTTTATGTTTTGATTTTAAAGAAAAGCTTTTATAACATTTTTAAAAGCTAAAAATCTGCTGCTATAATTTTTATTAAAAAGAAGCTAAAAGAAATGAAATCCAAAATGGTAAAAAGCAACACAACACTAAGCCCTGAGGAAGTTTCAGTGCATGTAATAATCAACATCGAAATTTTAAAAACAGATTAAATAAAATTGTGGAGGGACTAATTTTCAATGAAAATAATGTGAAAGAGAAATATGGAAAAAGAAAACAAAATTATTATAACTTATCCTCTGAGTTGGACAATTAGAAACAATACCATAATTGACTTTATAACTTGTCTGGAATTTGAGTAATTCTTTTGAATTTCTTGAAATTTGTTGAAGCTTAAGAATATAATTTTAAAGAATAATATTTATTTTTTTCAACTTTAAAGTTAATAATAAATTGCATAAAATTAATAGTCATACCCTAAATCAATTCCAAGTAAAAAATAGAACTTCAGTGGTAAAACTAAGTTGTCTCATATTGATAGCCACATCATGAACAGAGCTTATGGTTTGTTTATTTATTGATTTTAACTATGAGCTTATGGTTTAAAGAAATATTAAATGTGGAAACTTTATAGACAATAATAGATATTCATACGCTACATAATGCTCATGTAAAAATAAAACAAAATCATTATGTGATAAATTTAATTATTATTATTAGTCAAATATTAAAATATTTGTTTTTATCGAAATTAAGAAAGGATTATAACTATTTTTATTGAGGAAATTGGAATTTAATGCATAAATTGTAAATAAAATTTGATTATTCAGCTTGATTTGACAAAAAAAAATTAATATTACATTTTTATTAATTCATTAAAAGAAATGTGCGAAATAGAAATGAAATTTAAAAACAATTTAATTCTGTGTGTAATTTAAAACGGCTATGAAACAAGATATAATCTGGGACATTAGAAAAGGTGTAAAAATGAATATTCGAAATGATAATATTCTATTTCTAAATAGCGAGAAAAAAATTAATGCTAAATTTGGCATTGGACGAAAAATAGATAAATATCGTTTCCAATTTAGAAATGAAAACTCCGTCCATTTGTAAAATCACAATTTAATTATTTTTCTTTATAATATTTGATTACAAATTTATAAATGGACAATGAAGCGTCTCTCTCACTGAAACTCAAATTTCTAACTCATCCAGTGGCTGGAAATGGACATGAGAGAAGGAAATTGTCATCTACTCTACCATGATAGATGACATCTGACTAATTCTAACTAGATAATGGAGTTGCACAATTAACTGTTAGCCGTTATTAATCAATCTAAGCTGGGAATAAAAATCTGGACTGTAAAACCAAATTTTAAATGTTGATTAGACTTAGTAATATATGTTGGTGGTCCCTGCTGGCTGATTCAAAGAAAAGATACTTTCCATGTGATATGAATCAAACGCAATCAATCATGATCTTGATGGTGAATTAATGCATAAGAGGGCCCCTCTTTGCAGGTTTAATCAATCATCTTCTCACCATTAATATACACGAGAGAAATACAAGTCCTTTTCTTTTACCTTTTCTTGTGTGTATGGATGTTTGGTGCAATTTACGCTTGTGCTCTGTTTTTCTTTCTTTCTTTCTTTCTTTTGTTAGTGATGGTTTGTTTCTTTCTTTTGAGACTGAATAAAAAATGGGATTTTGAGAAAGGAAGGGGAGGCTTCCAGCTCTTTTTCTTCCTCTTGTTCTTTCCATTCTTTTCCTAGAAAGATTTGCTGTCATTTATGGTCTAAGTTACACAAATTAGAGGCAAGTTATAGTAGCTTGAGACTTAAAAGGATTCAAAGGCATTTGGACAAGATTAACTCATGACCATAATATTAAACAATAATATTAATTGTGACAGCTTTGTAGCTAATGATAAATTACATTAAGCTAATATATAGTGATACCCTAAATCAAGCCCAAGTAAAAAATAAAACTTTAGTGGTAAAAATAAGTTGCTTCATATTCATAGTCACGTCATCAACAGAGCTCATGGTTTAAGGAAATACTGCATAAAGCTGATATTCATGCACTATTTAGAGTTCATGTAAAAATAAAACAAAATCTTTATGTGATAAAATTAATTAAAATCCATGGAAAGCAAAATCTCCTTAATTTGAATTCTAGATTGTTCAACAATCGATTATTTTTCAAATATTAATCAAGTTTTTGTCATAATTAAAAAAGGAAGAATAATTATTTTTATTGAGGAAATTGGGATTTAATGCATAATTTTAAATAAAATTTTATTATTATTTTGATTTGGCAAAATATTAATACTAAAATATCATTAACTCCTCCTCCTGATATTTCAAATTCCTATTGGGTCAATGCAATTTTTTTTATTTAATAATTAATTTAAATCATTTTTTAATAAAATTTTGATCTTTTATTAGTGTTGTGGTAAGGTGTTAATTTTCCGCACCATACTATGTCTTTCTTCTCAGTTTGGTCAAAGGTAGACTATACAATATTCATGCTAGAACTGGGGAATTCGAAAAATAATAAATAAATAAATAAATAAAAAGATTATGGTTTTATCTAAGATTAGAAGCTTGATCGATAAGATGAGAAGTAAACCCACTTAACAAAGCTAACCTTAGGATTAATTAATTTAAATGTTTCTATGCTCATTATAGACTCTATGACTAATGAGGAAAGTGACCATTTTTGTTATGATTGAGTGCTTGAAAATTCAAATTAGTTAGACAGTTTTCATGTATATATCTAAATGTTACAGGTGTGTCCATATGTAACATTTGTTTGAGGATTGCTTTTTTCTTCTTCATTAGAAGTATGTGAAATTTTCTGATCTAGAAAGCAGATCACTGCAGGTAATGTCCATGTTTTGAGTTTAGAAATGTCTTCGTCTTTAAGCCAATTTAGCTTAACCAAGCACAATAATATTAGACTTAAATTTATAGGTCCAATTATTACTTGTACTGTATGTAGTGGCCCACCTAGACTCTAGCCTCTTCTTTTCGGCTTGGCCTACTAAGTCTAGTTTTTTCCTAACCCATGGATCCACCTGATTTGGCTTGTTATAACACTGTCCAGTATGCTTCTAGGGTCTCAAAATATCTGCAAAGTGTATGCATTGAGCTTGGAGTTGCCTCCACTAAAATAACTCAAGTCAATTTGTCTTGACTTCTTCTTGCTATATATTCTCTTGTTTTTCCTTATTTGTTTTGACGTGGGACATCCAATTAAATAGGAGCTGACATGTTGCATTCTTCCGCTAATATCTCTCCATTACTTGAGCTTATAGTCCTACCTTAAAGTAGGAGGTTGAACGTTACTTCATAGTGTTAAATGAGCTGAGTTAATTAGTTCAATATTTGAAAATTCTTACATTACCATGATAGATGACATTTGACTAATTCTAACAAGATAATGGAGTTGCGGTTGCTATCTTCCTAATGTTATTAAAGAAGGAAATATGCTTATGTAGACTTGTCTGTACAATTAGCTGTTAACCGTTATTATTCATAGATAACCTGGGAATATAGATGTGGATTATAAAATTAAATTTTAAATGTTGATTAGACTTGGTAATATCTATTGGTGGTCCTTGCTGACTGCTTCAAAGAAATGATCTTTTCAATGTAATATGAATCCAATGCAATCAATCATGAACTTGATGGTAAATTAAAGAGGGGGCTTCTTTGCAGGTTTAATTTATAACTATCTTTCACCCACTTTCCTTCCCACCAAGAGTTTTATTATTATTATTAGGCCCTATTAGGGAATATTAATTGTTCTCGTAACTGTTAGCTATTTTATTAGCTATCAGCAGTTTTACTAGTTGTTAACTATTAAATATTAACTATTAGTGGTTAGCGGTTTATATAGTGATTTAAAGCAGAAGTGTTCAGTAAAAACAGTTGTTGGATTAGCTATTAAAAGTTAAAATAGTGGTGAAGAGAAATTAGAGATCCAGCATATGGATTCAAATGCATAGGTTCTAACCCATATTTATGCAATCTTAAGATCTATACCATATTTGTTTTATTAGTCTTTTATGTAATCACGTGTTTATGATGAACTACATAGGTGAATTTATAGTCTAGATTTGTACCTTATTTACAGAAATAAATTGCTCTATAACTTGTTTAAAATGAAGCCTTTAAAGATTAAGAATCAGGCTAAACTTGCACACATACGAATGCATACTTATTTGTCATTTTATTTATGTGTTTTTTCCTTATCTCCTTAATGAAGACAAAAACTTAGCTATTTATAAATCATTATACTTTTTGGCCAAATAATTGCATCTCTTTTATGTAATTACATTTTTTGGCAATGTATAGGACTTTTGGATTTTTACACCTTTTGGTTATGTACATGACTTTTCATATGGCTGTTCTTAGTTCTGGTTTTAAGTCTAATAAATTTGGATAGACTCACATGGGTGACCTAAACCATATTTTTAACAAGTGGTATCGTCTTGTTTACCCTAGTCAACATGCTTCCTCAATCTCTAAATGCTAGGAGGAATAACTTTTCGTAAACTATTCTCTTAATATCTAAATACTAGTATAAATATTATGCCATCAAATAATATAAATAAGAGAGATAGTACTATGACTAGTGTTAAATCATTAAATACTACTTTAAAAACTATTGCTAAATAGGACTTAAATATCAGGAAAAACTTAATAATGGACATTGAGCTAAACCCAGCCATCATGCTTTATGCTTAATAATTAATTTAAATCTTTAGTTAGTCATGTGGTAAGGCGATATCACGTGCCAATTTTCCCACACTACACTGTCTATGTTCTCTGAGTCCCATAAGGGGGGTGGATTGTAACACCCTAGGCAAATCTCACATCGACAAAACACGGGAGAGATGCTGGGTTCATAAGTTGACAGTTCGTAACCCCTAGTGACGCGTTTTAAAACCGTGAGGGCTTCGGTTCAGAGCGGACAATATCACTAGTGGGCCGGGCCATTACATTTGTGGTATCAGAGCTGCTCCGCGTGCAACCTTGAACGATGGTGGGGCAAACCTCAGCGAGGACGCTGAGTCCCATAAGGGGGGTGGATTGTAACACCCTAGGCAAATCCCACATTGACAAAACACGGGAGAGATGCTGGGTTCATAAGATGGAGGTTCCTAACCCCTATTGACGCGTTTTAAAATCGTGAGGGCTTCGGCCCAGAGCGGACAATATCACTAGTGGGCCGGGCCATTACATATTGTCTATGTTCTCTGTTTGGTCAAAGGCACACTATTCATGCTATAGCCAGGGAATTTGCGCAAACCCACTTAACAACCGACTTAATCGTTTGACCTGATACATAAAACTATTACCTATACAATCAGAGTAATTTTTTAATTTTATATATTTTTTAATAATATCATATACCAGAGACTTAATTTAAAATTGTCAGGATGCTAAGATAGTCGCAAATGAAGTGATTGTGTAATTTGAATCATTAATTGATATGAATATTACGTATTTTTACGTGAAATTCACATTAATATGGAAACCAAGGGTATATGCAATCAAGTGTATCATTTAACTTGTCCTAGGTTTACATTAAAACAAAAATTAAAAAAAAAAGAAAAAAAAGAAAAAGAGAAAATATGGGCAAGAAAATCTTTTTATTATTTTTAAGAATAATAAAAAGAAGTGTGTTTTTAGTAATACAAGAGTTATAACCCACGCAATACGGCTAGTATAATTTTTTATTATGAAAATTTTTATAATTTTGTAAATAAATAAATATATAATTATTATTTATAAGTTATTATAAAAATTAGTTAACTATTTTCATTTTCCACACATAAAATACATCCAATCAAAGAGAAGCTGCTTGTGGAAGAAATTGTGTGCGGAGAAGCAGAGAGGATTTATTGATTAAAATGTTGTTACACATGTTAAACTTGTCCCCATTTATTGTATCTCTAATTGGTTTGATTCGATTGAGGGTTCTCTAAGAAGATTTTTTTTTCCTCTTTATTTTTCTCTAGAAAATGGCCGGTGATTGAATTGTTTATAAAATTTAACAACCAAAACGTGTATTGAATAATTCAAAAAATAAAAAGCTGTAAATAAATTTTGATTTGATAATTAATGAAATAATTTTTTTAAAAATGATATGTTTAAATTATAACTAAAATATTAATTTTTAAACTCATTTAATGTTTTTATGTATAAATAATTTCTATTTAAAATTAAAATATTAAATGATAATTAATGAGTTATATCATAGAAAAAAAATTTGATGGATACTTTCTTATGATTATCGGAGTTATATTTTTAATTTTTAATATATTAGTATTTAGTTTTAAGTAAATTTTCTTTATTAGGATTAAACAAATTATCTTAATGAATAGAGAGTGTCGGTCAAATTACAATTTAATTTATTTTAATTCGGGCTTATATAAGTGATTGCTTTACACATCAAAATAACTAATCAAGTCAATGTTGCAAACTAACCACTTATATATTGGCCTTTTACTTCATATTGTTTCGATGTGGGATTCCAACACTTATTCTTTGGGATGGACAAGAAATAATACCATAATTGACTTTATAATTGGTCCAGAATTTGGATAATTCCTATGAATTTCTTAAAATTTGTTGAAGCTTAAGAGTATGATTTTTAAAGAATAATATTAATTTTTTTTTTCAACTTTAAAGTTAATGATAAATCGCATAAAATTAATATTCACACCCTAAATCAATTCTAAGTAAAAAATAAAACTTTAATGGCCTTTTTTTTTTTATGATCAAAACGTTAGTGGTAATTGATAATAAGTTGCTTCATATTGATAGCCACCTGATGAACAGAGCTTATGGTTTAAAGAAATATTAAATGACGCAGCTTTATAGATAATGATATATTGCATAAAGCTAATATTCAAACGTTATATAATGCTCATGTAAAAATTAGAAAAAAAAATCATTAAGTGATAAAAATTAATTATTGTTAGTCAAAATTAATTATTGCTAGTTAAAATAGTAAAATAATTGTTTTTATAGTAATTAAAAGAGAATAATTATTATTTTTATTGAGAAAATTGGAATTTAATGCATAATTTTAAACAAAATTTGATTATGCATCTTGATTTGCTAGAAATTTAATATTACATATTTATTCATTCCTTACAAGAAATCTTCGGAATAAATGAAATTTAAAAACGAGTTAATTCTGTTTATAATTTGAAGTAGCTCTAAAGCAAAATATAATCAGACATTAGAAACGAATTTAAAATGTTTAGATTGGAAACTGATAAATATTGAAATTTTGAAACGGATTAAATATCCTTTTTGATTTACAAATGGAAACTCCGTCCATTTATAAATTCACAACTTTATTATTCTTCTTAATAATATTTAACTAGTCATTTTGTTTACTTATCACATAAATTATTTACTATTTTATTTTAGTAATATTAATTAATATATATATTTTTATTTTTTATATTATCACAATTATATTATAAAATTATGTTAATGATAAAATTTTTAATTAATCATAATTTTATTCAGGTGATAATAAATTTTTTAATGCTTGAAATTATAAACATAATAATTTCAAAATTTTAAAAAGATGTTGTAAAAAAGAAATTTAGATTTTTTTTTGTATGAGATAAGAATTTGAGAGTTTGAATTTGAAAAAATCTAAAAATTTGATACTTAATATAATAAGTTAATTTTTTTTATATAAAAGAATACAAAAATAAAAATAATAAAGAGATTGTGCCACATGATAATTTCTAAGCACTTTAATAGCTTCCATGGCACATTCTCGTAAATCAATTTTAAAGCTTCAGCTTTAATATATATTTATTGATTGATTGCAGCTTTATCAACAGACAACAAAGCATCTCTTTCTCTCAGTGAAGCTCAAATTTCTAACATGTCCAGTGGGTGAGGATGCACACAAGGAAAAGGGAATTGCCAAGAGATAAATTTTCAATGAAAACAAGGTGAAAGAGAAATGTGGAAAAGGAAACAAAATTATTATAGCTTGTCCTATGGGTTGGACAAGAAATAATACCATGATTATGTTACAATCCAATTTTAAGGGCTAGACTAACACTAGAAATTACGAAAATTTTAATATAACATGAAATAGAAATGAAATATGACTAAAAACTGGTTAATTCCATTTGTAATATGAAACAACTCTCAAACAATATATAATCAAGGACAGAGAGGGTATTGCAGCAGTTGTACTGCACCCCAGAGCAGCAGTTGGAGTGTGCTCTGTCACTGCTACAGGAGGATGCATATAGATGGTGGGTGATAGTATCTAGAGTAGTACAACCTGCACAGATCTGGGAGTTCTTTCTAGCTAAATTTAGAAAGCAATACATCAGTCATGTGTACTTGGAGGCCAGAAGGAGAGAATTCCTGGCATAAGACGGAGGCAGCTGACAGTCTCCGAATATGAGCGGGAATTCGTGAGACTTAGTGGATATGCATTAGAGCTAATGTCTACAGAGGTTGATAAGTGCAGAAGGTTTGAGGATGGACTGAATGACAACATCAGTTTGATAATGACATCTCACCACTTCACAAATTTCTCTTTTTTGGTAGCATCAGCCCTTGATGTAGAGAGAGTTAGAAATGAAGAGCAGTCCAGAAAGGATAGGCAACGTAAGAGAGGTCCTGGACAGGGCCAGTTTAGTGCACCAGCTACTAGTAGTAAGAAGCATAAGGGTTCACAGAGCCAGACACAAGGCCAGAGGGGCCAGTCTGGAGTATCTATAGCTAGTTCCCTGGGTACAGTAACAAGAGAATCAATTTCAGTGCCAGAATGTACCCACTGTGGCAGGATACACAGAGGGGAGTGTTGACTGGTGGATGTTTCAGATGTAGGTCTGCGGATCATTTCATATGAAGTTGTCCACAGGGGAGTGCTCCCACTGTACTACCACCGATTGAGAGGTCTGCCCCGACAGTGCAAAGGGGTAGAAGACCTGTGAGGCTTGAGACAGCTGGTACATCACAGAGGGCTTCTGAGACTACAGAACGGCCCGAGGTTGGAGTAGCACCCCGTGTGTACGCTATGGCTCGAGAGGAGCCAAATCTGGTAGACGTTATCAGAGGTACATTTCCTAATTATAATACCTTTAAGTATGTATTGATAGACCCTAATTATATTCACCCCTATATATACATTGTATCTCCTGTTAAAAAGAGGATACCGAGAGATGGGTTAGAAGATGACATGCTTGTCACCAACCTTGAACCATAAGGTTATGGTAGATTATCAACCGAAAAGGATCATATCAAAGATAATAGATGGAAATGAGAAGGAGGCTGTATATGAGATGAAAGAAGATGAGTACAGAACTGGTTGAGGAAAAAAAAAAAGAGTTAGTCTATTGGGATTATACCGTGGTGACTATGCAATGCTCTTGATGTTTGTGCTGTAAGCTGCAGATTACAGTACCGACTTGGGACTATTGTGTAGAGCTACGTATTTCCAATAGTAAATCAAGATAAGGATAAGATTGTAGAGCTAGGATTAATAAGACAGACTAAAGAAAAAGTAAAGTATTATAACACAAAAAGGCGAAAAAATATAAAAGACCCAGAAATTATGATTTGTAGATATTATTTCAATTGTTAAATTATTGTTATTATAAATTATGCACCACTAAGCGTTATGCTTAGCGCGTTGGTTTTCCATCACGTAGGTACTGGAGATCAGTCCCAGCAGCCGCAGCAGCAGCAGTAGTAGTGCTCACACAGAGACCGATCAGATCTGCCAGTATTTACTAGTCACCTCTACAGTTGTATTTTGGTAGGACCCATGTATAGACTAGTATTTTGGTTCATTATGTCTAGTCATGATGTATTTCATTTTGGACTTGTAATTAAACTTTGAGATTGAAATGAAAACTTGTAATTTATTATCTATGAATTTCTATTTGAATGCAATAGATGATACTTCATTTTTAGATCTCATAAATAATTGTAAATGATATGATACACGAGAATATGATATGGAAATGTGTAAAATGAATAAGGACCTATTAACAAGTGATTAGTGAAACCCGCCAGATGCTAATAAAACAGGGGAGGTTTTATCCGGGTCTCCACAGAAATAAGATATATATATATAAAAAAAAAATTTCACACTTAGAATACATGTTTTAAATGACATCAAAAGTTTACAATATATATGATAAAACAAGATAGGGTGCTCCGGCATCGAATGTGGCACTTCTTGCTTGGCTATACAGTAGATGGGTAAGGGGCGTTACACATTTTGCTTGCTTATTACTTAAATTATTTATTATTTTATTTTAGTAATATTAATTAATATATATTTTTTATTTTTTATATTGTCATAATTATATTATAAAATTATATTAATGATAAAATTTTTAATTAATCATACTTTTATTCAGGTGATAATAAATTTTTTAATACTTGAAATTATAAACATAAGAATTTAGATTTTTTTTTATGAGATAAGAATTTGGGAGTTGGAATTTGAAAAAATCTAAAAATTTGATGTTTAATATAATAAGTTAATTTTTTTATATAAAAGAATACAAAAATAAAAATAATAAAGAGATTGCGCCACATGGCGATTTTTAAGCACTTTAATAGCTTAGATGACACATTCTTGTAAATCAAATTTAAAACTTCAGCTTTAATTTATATTGATTGATTGATTAATTGATTACAACTTTATAAACAAACAACAAAACATCTCTTTCCCTGGGTGAAACTCAAATTTCTAACACGTGCAGTGAGTGAAGTGAGTGAGGACAGACACAAGGAAAGGGAATTGCCAAGGGATAAATTTTCATTGAAAATAAGGTGAAAGAGAAATGTGGAAAAAGGAAACAAAATTATTATAGGTTGAGCAAGAAATAAACCATGATTATGTCACAATCCAATTTTAAGGGCTTGACTAACACTAGAAATTGGGTTGGCATAAGCCTCCGAAGTCCATAATAAGTCTCACTATTTTTAAACTCATAACTAGACTCAAACTCAAAATTCAAAATACAGAAATAAAAATGTTATAACTCAATTATAAAATAATTTAGAAAGCTCAATTCAACCCAATATATAACAAATCATTATGTGGTAAAATTAATTATTGCTAGTTAAAATAGTAAAATAATTGATAAAGCTAATATGCAAACGTTATATAATGCTCGTGTAAAAATAAAACAAAATCATTATGTGATAAAAATTAGATATTGTTAGTCAAAATTAATTATTGCTAGTTAAAATAGTAAAATAATTGATTTTATAGTAATTAAAAGAGAATAATTATTATTTTTATTGAGAAAATTGGAATTTAATGCATAATTTCAAACAAAATTTGATTATTCATCTTGATTTGCTATAAATTTAATATTACATTTTTATTCATTCATTAAAAGAAATCTTTGGAATAAATGAAATTAAAAAACGAGCTAATTCTGTTTATAATTTGAAATAGCTCTAAAACAAAATATAATCAGGGACATTAGAAACGAATTAAAAAAATTTAGAAATGAATATTTGAATCGGATTAAATATCTTTTCTGATTTACAAACCGAAACTCCGTCCATTTATAAATCCACAACTTTATTATTCTTCTTTATAATATTTAACTTGCCATTTTGTTTGCTTATTACTTAAATTATTTATTATTTTATTTTATTAATATTAATTAATATATTTTTTTATTTTTTATATTATCATAATTATATTATAAAATTACATTAATGATAAAATTTTTAATTAATCATAATTTTATTCAGGTGATAATAAATTTTTTAATACTTGAAATTATAAACATAAGAATTTAGATTTTTTTTTATGAGATAAGAATTTGGACTTGGAATTTGAAAAAATCTAAAAATTTGATGTTTAATATAATAAGTTAATTTTTTTATATAAAAGAATACAAAAATAAAAATAATAAAGAGATTGCGCCACATGGCGATTTTTAAGCACTTTAATAGCTTAGATGGCACATTCTTGTAAATCAATTTTAATGCTTCAGCTTTAATGTATATTAATTGATTGATTAATTGATTGCAACTTTATAAACAAACAACAAAGCATCTCTTTCTCTTGGTGAAACACAAATTTCTAACACGTCCAGTGAGTGAGGATAGACACAAGGAAAGGGAATTGCCAAGGGATAAATTTTCAATGAAAATAAGGTGAAAGAGAAATGTGGAAAAAGGAAACAAAATTATTATAGGTTGAGCAAGAAATAATACCATGCTTATGTCACAATTGATGCATGTATTTTATATCATCATTTAGGTATAATTTTTACACATAATTTATCCTTGTTCATAGCTATTACCATAAATATTAGCATATATTTAGTCAATTTTGCCTTTTTATACTTCTTAGTTTAATTTTTGAAATTTGTTTGTTTTGTAAGTTAAATTTGGAGAATTTTGGTGTATTTTGATCAGAGCAGCCATTTGGAAGAAATTAGAGTTGAATTGCAAAATTTTGAAGTTGAGTTAAAGGGGCCGAAAGTTACACAACCTGCGACACAGCTTGTGTCACAGGTTGTGTCGATTGTCAAATATGCAGTTTTTCTCGGGCAGACTGTTTCGCAACCTGCGACACAAGGCGTGACACAACTGATTCAGCTTGTGTCGTTTTACTGAAAATGGCTGACGTGGCACTTTCGTTCCTCTGATTTAATACATCACTTTTTCTAGAATCTTCTGCCTTTTTATCCATTCTAGGGCAGACCTCGGAACCATATAAAGGCTTATTTTTCTCTTTCTTTCCACAAGGAGAAAGAGGGAGAGATTTTGCAAGAAAGAATGAGAGGAAGAGGAGCTCGTGAAATCTGGTTTTGCAGCAGTAGCAGAAGCCATTTTCTGCAATTCTCCAGCAGCAGAATCTTCATCATTTTACTGGGTTTTTCTATTCCTTAGCTTAGATTTTCATTATTTCTTCATTTCTATACTTGGGTTTGTCTTGAAACCATGATTTATGAGTAGATCTTTGAGATTCTAGAGATGGGTTTGTAAATATTGCTTTGTATTGTGGTTTTTGAATTGATTTAGTCATTTAAATGAGATTTGCTGCATTTTAATTTATTGCTTGTAAGCTTATTGCCTTGCTTGATGAATGGGCCCTCATTAAGTTAAGTTTTAATCCTTGACAGATGGACTGAAAGGTGAATGTTTGGGATAGATAACCTTGCAATAAACTTAGTTTTCTTAGTGTTAGAGATAAGCTAAGAGGATTAAGGGGACTTTCCAAAATCAATTAGAGCTTTAATTGGGTTTTTGTTAGGTTTGAAATACCGTGAAAACAGGGTTTCATTTAATGAATACCAACTTTGAAAAGCTTGAAAAGGGTTTCAAAGAACTAAGAATTGATTTCCTTCAAAATTGCAATTCTCATGTGTTTGGCTAAATTAGGGATAAACCACATGCAAACAATATTGAAAACCCTATCTCTAGAATCACTTTAATTTTTATTGAATTTAGATTTAATTCCTCCCAATTTCATAATTAGCAATTTCAATTTAAATTTTGGTAATCTAGTTTAATTAATTTAGTTAATTGTTTGATTTTGCTTAAATTCCTCAAATACCAATCTTAAATTTTAAATTTCATTTTATATATTTAAATTTTACTATTCTAATTAGCTTATCCTTTTATTTCTAATTTAAGTAAAATTCCCTGTGGGAACGATATTATTTTTAAAACTATACTACTGTAACCCGTGCACTTGCGGAAGTTATTTCACAGCTAGCACATCAAGTTTTTGGCGCCGTTGGCGGGGAATTATTTGTTTTTAAGTTGGATTTTAATTGTTTTAAACTGATTAGAATTTTTATTTTCTTTTATTTTCATAGTTGTTCCTTGTGTTTTTCAGGTACTTTTCTTGTTTATGAGATGATCGAAAAGCACAAGTGATACTGAATTGTTGTTCAACCCTTAAATTGAAAAATTTTGTCGAGCTAACAAAAAGGAATACAAGAGAAGAAAGGAAGCAGAAAAATAAGAACAATAAAGATTTAACCAAGAGGAGAAAACTGAAAATATGGGGAATCAAAATAGAGCTATTGGTGGAGACAATGGAGGAAATGAGCAAAACAGGCAGAATGAAGTTGTTAATCAAAATAATGCTCAGAGAAGATCCATGTTAGATTATACTTTTCCTAGATGTGCAGACGTGAGAGATAACAGACCTATTATTGGAGCTAATCAATTTGAGTTAAAGACTGATCTCATTCAAATGGTTTAGAATTCACAATTTGGAGGTAGTCCACTTGAAAATCCTCATTCTCATTTGAAGAAATTTTTGATGATATGTGGCACATAAAGACAGCCTGGAGTTTCAGATCAAGTAATTTGGCTCACCTTATTCCCATTCTCTCTTCGAGATTCAGCATTAGAATGGTATGACTCACTTCTACAAGCTACTATAGCTACTTGGGAGTAGCTATCTCAAGCTTTTCTATCTCAGTTTTTCCCACCTGGGAAGACCACTCATTTGAGGAATTTGATGGTAGCTTTTAAGCCAAGGGATAATGAAACTTTGTATGAATCTTAGATGAGATTTAAGGAGCTTGAAAGGCAATGTCCTCATCATGAAATACCCAAATGGATGATTGTTCAGAATTTCTACACCAGAGTTACTCCAGCCATAAGAAACACAATTGATTCACAAGCAGGAGGAGATTTCAAGAGAATGACAAGTGAAAAATGCTATGATCTATTAGAGAAGATTGCTCATAATACCCATTTGTGGGGAAATCCAAGAATAATTGAGCCAAATAAGGCTGGGATTTATGAACTTGACTCAGTTAGCTACATGAATGCAAGATTTGATCAGTTGACTCAGCTTCTTAGTGATTTTTACACAAAGGCAACAACCTCAACTCCTACAACTATGCAACAAGTTGCCTACACAAACGGAACCCAAGTTGTGGAGTTTCTTATGGTGATGATTATTTGCAGGAATAAGCTGCTAATGCAGGAGGTTATCAACAAAAACCTATGGGAAATTCTTACTCTAATGTGAACAACTCAACATGGAGACCACAAGCAACTTTTGCTCAACAAGGTCAAAGCTCAAATTATGCTCATAACCAGCAGTATATGCAGCAGAATAGGCCTCAGTTTCAGCCTCAATTTCAGCCCACAAGGCAGCCACAACTTGGATATCAAGCAAGAGCACAATAATCCCTTCCACCTCATGAACCGAAGCCAACCTTGGAAAGCATGATGGAGAAATTTTTTGCTGAACAAAGCAAGATGAATAGCAAATTGGAGGAAGAAATGCAACACATGAGACAAACCATGGATCAATTACAAGCCCACAATCGTATGTTGGAGACTCAATTGGCTCAACAAGCAAGCTCATCAGGAAGCAAATCCTATGGCAAACTACCTAGCCAACCACAAAACCCTCATGAACAATGTAAGGTTGTGACCTTGAGAAGTGGTAAGAAAGTTGGTCAAGAGAGTGAAAACAAGAGAGAAGAAAAAGAGAGCACAAAAGAAGAAAATTCAATTGAGAGCAAGAAAAATGAAAAAGAAGAAAAAAGCAAAAGTGAGCAAGATGAGGGAGAGAAACCATACATCCCACCTGAGCCTTACAAGCCCACCCTTCCCTACCCTCAAAGATTCATCAAGCATAAGCTAGACAAACAATTTGGCAAATTCCTTGAAGTGCTAAAGAAGTTGTATATCAATGTGCCATTCACTGAGGCACTATCCCAAATGCCAAGTTATGCCAAGTTTTTGAAGGAGATTCTTACCAACAAGAGAAGGCTAGAAGATTATGACACCATCAACTTGGGAGAGCAATGCAGTGCTATAATTCAGAAGAAGTTATCTCCCAAACTCAAAGATCCGGGTGTGTTTTCCATCCCTTGTCATATAGGTGATAATTATGTGGCAAATGCCTTATGTGACCTTGGAGCTAGTGTCAGCCTAATGCCACTTTCAATATATGAGAAGTTGAATATGGGAGAGTTGAAGCCCACAAACATGTATCTTTCATTGGCTGACCGTTCAATTAAGTATCCAGAAGGCATTCTAGAAAATGTGCCTATCAAGGTTGGGAAATTCTACATTTCGGTGGACTTTGTCATTTTAGATATGGAAGAAGACACAAAAATTCCTATCTTATTGGGAAGACCCTTTTTGGCAATAGTTAGAGCATTAATTAATGTAAAGGTTGAGAAATTGACACTTAGAGTGGGAGATGATCAAATGATATTCAACATCAATCCAGCCATGAAAAGGAAACATGAAGAAGTTGAGTCTTGTTTGCGGGTAGACATTATTGATGAGACTGTTCAAGAGCATTTCAGAAAAAGCTATCAATAAGACCCACTTGAAAATTGCTTAGTCCATGGTGGGAGCATTGATGATGACAATCACAACATAGCTGCTTTTGCACAACACTTGGAGAGCTCTCCACCACATCCTGAAGCCACAATTTTTCAACTTGAAGAAGTGCAAACTTTGGAGATTAAACCACCATCATTAAAGGTAGAGGATGCCCCAAAGGTAGATCTTAAACCTCTTCCTTCCAACCTTAGGTATGCTTTTCTTAGGCCCAGTGGAACATATCCTGTTATAATTAATGCATCTTTGACTGATATTGAGAATGAAAAATTGTTGAGAGTTTTAAGAGAATATAGTAGAGTTTTGGGTTATACAATTGATGATATAAAGGGAATTAGTCCAACAGTCTGTATGCATAGGATTTTTCTAGAGCCAAATAGTAAACCTTCCATTGAACACCAAAGAAGATTGAATCCTACAATGAAGGATGTAGTGAAAAAGGAAAACCTGAAATTACTAGCTGTTGGAATTATTTACCCCATTTCTGACTGTGAGTGGGTGAGTCCTGTGCATGTTGTACCAAAAAAAGGTGGGGTGACAGTTGTTAAAAATGAGAATAATGAATTGATACCTACTAGAACTGTTACAGGCTGGGGAATGTGCATAGACTATAGGAAGTTGAACAATGCTACAAGAAAAGACCATTTTCCCCTTCCTTTCATGGATCAAATGTTAGAGAGATTAGCCAAGCATTCTTACTTTTGTTACTTAGATGGATATTCTGGTTTCTTTCAAATTCTAATCCATCCTGATGACCAAGAAAAAACTACCTTTACCTGTCCCTATGGCACCTTTGCCTATCGAAGGATGCCATTCGGATTCTGTAATGCGCCTGCCACCTTTCAACGGTGCATGATGGCCATTTTTTTTGATTTTATTGAAGAAATTATGGGGGTCTTCATGGATGACTTTTCAGTATATGGCACTAATTTTGATTCATGCTTGACTAATTTGTCTAAAATCTTGTAGAGGTGTGCTGATAGTGATCTGATGTTGAATTGGGAGAAATGCCACTTTATGGTCCAAGAGGGGATCATTTTAGGGCATTTGATCTCAAACAGGGGAATAGAAGTGGATAGAGCCAAAATAGAAATTATTGAAAAAATGCCCCCTCCAACCACTGTCAAAGGAGTGCGGAGTTTTCTTGGACATGTTGGATTTTACCGGTGATTTATTCAGGATTTTTCTAAACTTGCTAAACCCTTAACAAATCTTTTGAATCATGATGTTAAATTTGATTTTAATCAGGAATGTATGGTTGCTTTTTTCAGGTTAAAGACGGCATTAACAACAGCTCCTATCATGCAACGCCCGGATTGGACTTTGCCATTCGAAATCATATGTAATGCAAGTGAGTTTGCTGTTGGAGCTGTCCTTGGCTAGCGAAAAGATAGAAAACCTTATGCCATTTACTATGCAAGCCGAACCCTTGATGAAGCTCAAGTTAATTATGCTACAACTGAAAAGGAGTTCCTTGCAGTAGTATTTGCACTCAATAAATTCCGTTCTTATTTGGTCAACTCAAAGGTAATAGTTTTCACTGATCATGCAGCAATAAGGTATTTAATGAGCAAGAAAGAAGCTAAATCTAGGTTGATTAGATGGCTTTTGTTACTTCAAGAATTTGATTTAGAAATAAGAGATAAAAAAGATGTTGAGAATGTGGTGGCTGGTCACCTTTTTAGGATAAAAACTGAAAATAAAGATGATGATATTGTGCCAATTGATGAGTTTTTTATGAATGAGCAGTTGTATGTGTTGAAATCTGCACTTCCATGGTTTGCTGATCTTGTGAATTATTTGTCTTGTGGTGTCTTGCCACCTGATTTATCTTGGCAGTAAAAGAAAAGATTCTTGCATGATGTTAAATATTATTCTTGGGAAGAGCCTCTTTTGTTTAGGAAACGTAATGATGGAATAATTAGGAGATGTATACCAGAGGAAGAAATAAATGATGTTATTTACCATTGTCATTCCTCTGAATATGGTGGTCATTATAGTGTCTCAAAAACTATTGAAAAAGTCTTGACATCAGGTTTCCATTGGCCTAATATGTTTAAACATGTGAGAAACTTTGTAAGAAGGTGTGATAGGTGTCAAAGGGTAGGCAATATTTCCAAGAGAGATGAGATGTCCCAACAGTCCATATTAGAAGTTGAATTGTTTGATGTGTGGGGAATTGATTTCATGGGGCCATTTCTATCCTCTTATGGGAATAAATATATTTTAGTAGGGGTGGACTATGTATCTAAATGGGTAGAAGCTATTGCTACACCTACCAATGATGCAAAAGTTGTGGTGAAATTTCTGAAAAAATTTGTTTTGACCAGATTTGGTGCCCCACGTGCCATAATCAGTGATGGTGGTAGCCATTTTTGCAATCACCAATTTGAAAAATTGATGAGAAAGTATGGGGTAAAGCATAGGATTGCCACACCATATCACCCTCAAACAAATGGCCAAGTAGAAATCACAAATAGAGAACTTAAGCAAATCTTGGAGAAAACTGTCAGCAAGTCTAGAAAAGATTGGTCCCTTAAATTAGATGACACTCTTTGGGCATATAGAACAGCCTTTAAAACCCCCATAGGAACTACACCTTATAGGTTAGTTTTTGGGAAATCATGCCATTTGCCCGTAGAGTTAGAACATAAAGCTTATTGGGCCATAAGAGCAATCAATTTTGATTTACAAGCTGCTGGACACAAAAGATTTTTGCAACTTGATGAGTTAGAAGAATTGAGACTTGATGCTTATGAAAATGCTAGGATCTATAAAGAAAGAACTAAAAAATGGCATGATAAGCATATCAAGAAAAAGGACTTTAAAGAAGGAGATTTGGTGCTCTTATTCAATTCAAGGTTGAAATTTTTTCTAGGAAAATTAAAATCAAGGTGGTCAGGTCCATTTAAAGTTGTGAAAGTTTTCCCTCATGGTGCTGTGGAAATTTTTGGTGAAAAATCTGGTAATTTCAAGGTAAATGGGCAAAGGTTAAGGCATTATTCAGTTGGTGAGCCAATTGAGAAGATAGCAACCTGCTATCTCTCTCATTCTCCATAAAATTTTGGTTGAGTAAGGTCAAGCTAAAGACCTAAACTTAGCATTTCTGGGCATAACCCACAATTTTTCATTGATTCTTTATTTCTTTCATATATTTGTTTTAAGTTTTTCTATACTCTTTATTCAGAGTTTGACATTGTTCTAATTTTCTTGTGCAGATGGGATACAATTCATTGCAAGCAAATGAGCATTAAAAAAAAAATTTGTTTTAGTTATAGTTTTAAATTTCAGCTTTAAATTTTAGTTTTTAATTTGTTTACTTATACTTTTCATCTTTCTATTGTTGATTATTTGCTGGTGGATTTTGCAGGACTCATTGTCCTTTTTGTTAATTTTAAGAGGAAGTTTTTCCAAACTTTGACATCTTGGTTTAAAAAGAAAATTATTTGAATGTGGATGTGTGAATTGGTGCTTTGAATTTTTTTTTTTTTTTATGAGTGTTTGATGAACATAGCAAGTTGAGCAATTAGAATTCATGTTATGAAGGTCTAATCACTTAAAATCTAATTTGTTTTAATTTTTCAGGTACTGTATAATTTTGTCAAATTTAGGCAGCAGATTTCACAACCTGTGGCACAATCGATTTTGGTTGTGTCATAGCTTATGTTCACTGGGCTCAATTTGGGCAGAATATTTCATAACCTGCAGCACAATCGATTTTGGTTATGTCGTAGCTTGTGTTCACTGGGCTAAATTTGGGCAGAGTATTTCACAACCTGTGGCACAACTTCCATCCCTGTGTTCTAACTTGTGTCGTTTATTTGGTTTTGCAGGTTGACAACCCAATCCACCAGAATGGGCCCGCGACCAACCCCATGCCCAAAAAGCCCACTAACCCATTTTTATATATATAAAAAAAACCCACTAACTAACTAAACCAAACCCATTCCCAAAAGCACCACCACCTCCACTAGATGACAAGGGCAAAGGAGTTATCATTCGTGATTGACCAGCTTTTAGTTTCAGTTTCCATATTTCATGTTTTTATTTTCATTGCTTAATTAATTAGTGTTTTTAGCGACTTGTTTAGTTAATATTTTGCTTGTGCTGCTTTTCTTTTAGTTGAAACATTTGCTTATTCAGTATTTTTTTTTAGTTACTCATAAGCACATTTTTCTTTTGAATCTTTAATGCTTTGCTCACTTGCTTTGATATGCTACTTCGGAATTTCACTTGATGAGTGGATATCTCATGGTTATATTTTTGAGCTTAACCTCTCTATTTCAACTTTTTGAGTTTAATTGCTTTAATGGATTCCATTCCACTGTTTCTTTTGCAATGAGTACAGCAGCTGTCCAAATTTTATTTAATTAAATTGGCTGCACCTTCAATGAGGTAACAATTCTTATCTCAGCTTGTGTCATTTTCAGCACAAGTTGTGCTACCACTTATGAAACAGGGTATCCCTTATCCACTTTAGGCTTACATATCCATTCTTTATGCACATATTAGCCACTTATTTTCTACATAGTGTTTGAGTGAGCCCATTGAATTTATAGCCAAATTATTCCATTCCTTGCAATCTTTTAACATTGAGGACAATGTCCAATCTGAGTATGGGGGAGAGGGTAAATTTTTTGCAAAAATTATTTTTCCTTTTCATTTGTATATAGTGACATACTCATTCATTACTTCATACTTATACATATTCACTTATATACACTGCATATAGCTTCATATACTTAGTTATGCATACTTAATTGCATATAGGTTGATTATACATTTATACATTCATGCATTTCATTTATTTATTTAAAATTTTTGGATTTTTAAATCAGTCTTTGAATTCCAGAAGTTGCTTATTCAAGCAATCTAACTTGCCTTTAGATGGTTAGTGGAATGAAAGTTTCTAGTTGGGTACAAAGTCTTAAGCATTATTCTTTCTCTTACTTAATAGCTGAAAATTAATATATTCATCTAGGTATGCAAATTCTGATTAGTTATTTTGAGTTTTTGAGTGTCTGAATAAGCCTTTAAGGAAGAAAATGGTCATTGTTGTCTCACCATTCCTAGAACAAGCATCTTAGATCTTTCAAAGCGAAATTTTTAACTTGCATTGATAAGAATATGATTTAGGCATTCCTTCATATTTTAAACCTCATATTTAGCCTTAACCTACCTTAATTTCATTTCGACCCTTGCAAACCCCCTTAAACCTTAATTCCCTAATTTCTTTGGAACCCAAATTATTTACGAAGCCATAAAACCTAAACACTATCACCTATTTATGAGAATAATATTTTAGCAATTAAGTGCACATTAAAAATAATAATAATAATAATAATAATAAAAACTTGGAGGATTGAAACATCTTGAAAAGTGCTAGAGTAATTGTGAAAAGTTGATAAAAAAAAAAAAGGTCACCAAAATATCCCAAAGGTAATTTTGGGTGTGACATGACATAGGAACAAGTACAAAATAATAATAATAATAATAATAATAATAATAATAATAATAATAATAATAATAATAATAAAAAAGTAGAAAAAATAGTCCCTTTATATAATCATTGTGATAGCACTTGAGATTCATTGTGAATTTCTTTCCTCTTGAATTAAAAGAAAAAAAATTATATAAAAAATGGAAATAAAAAATAATAATAATAAAAAAAAAGAATATTGTATGCACTTTGAGTTCATGATTAATATTATTCTTATATTTTGTTTTCCTTATTCCCTTTCTTTGTTAACTACAATTTTACCCTATTTGACCCCATTACAACCCTTAAAAAGACCTAATGATTCTTTGAAAAATGCTTGTTACATTAGTGGAGTTAGATCTTTTATGCTTGCATATGGGTTTGGCAATATAATCCTCCATACATTACTCACCATTTATTTAAGACACATTGGTTATCTATTTCATTTAGGTTTGTTTAGGCACAATTGACTCTTGTAGTTGGTTGGTATTTGTTGCTTGGTTTGATTAGTTAATTCTTAGCTATTATGTAATTGTTGAGAGTGATTGCTTCATTCTTTGTGCTTTGCTAGTGGGAAATTTAGAATGTTGGTGGCTAGGGGTAAGTTAGTGGTTTGGATTAATGATTTTTGTGTTTTCAAATACTAATTCTATTCCCTTCCAAATGAGTTTTAATGAAATTTTGCTTGGGGACAAGCAAGAGTTTGAGTATTGGGGAATTTGATGCATGCATTTTATATCATCATTTAGGTATAATTTTTGCATATAATTTACCCTTGTTCATAGCTATTACCATAAATATTAGCATATATTTAGTCAATTTTGCCTTTTTACACTTCTTAGTTTAATTTTTGGAATTTATTTGTTTTGTAAGTTAAATTTCGAGAATTTTGGTGTATTTTGATCAGAGTAGCCATTTGGAAGAAATTAGAGTTGAATTGCAAAATTTTGAAATTGAGTTAAAGGGGTTGAAAGTTACACAACCTGCAACACAGCTTATGTCACAGGTTGTGTCGATTGTTAGATATGCAGTTTTTCTCAGGCAGAGTGTTTCACAACCTGCGACACAAGGCGCGACACAACCGATTTAGCTTGTGTCGTTTTACTGAAAATGGCTGACATGGCACTTTTATTCCCCTGATTTAATACATCACTTTCTCTAGAATCTTCTGCCTTTTTACCCATTCTAGGGCAGACCTCTGAACCATATAAAGGCTTCTTTTTCTTTTTCTTTCCACAAAGAGAAAGAGAGGGAGATTTTGCGAGAAAGAAGGAGAGGAAGAGGAGCTCGTGAAATCTGGTTTTGCAGCAGCAGCAGAAGCAGTTTTCTGCAACTCTCCAACAGCAGAATCTTCATCATTTCACTGGGTTTTTCCATTCCTTAACTTAGATTTTCATTATTTCTTCATTTCTATACTTGGGTTTGTCTTGAAACCATGATTTGTGAGTAGATCTTTGAGATTCTAGAGTTGGGTTTGTAAATATTGCTTTGTATTGTGGTCTTTGAACTGATTTAGTCATTTAAATGAAATTTGCTGCATTTTAATTTATTGCTTGTAAGCTTGTTGCCTTGCTTGATGAATGGACCCTCATTAAGTTAAGTTTTAATCCTTGACAAATGGATTGAAAAGTAAATGTTTGGGATAGATAACCTTGCAATAAACTTAGTTTTCTTAGTGTTAGAGATAAGTTAAGAGGATTAAGGGGACTTTCCAAAATCAATTAGAGCTTTAATTGGGTTTTTGTTAGGTTTGAAATACCGTGAAAACAGGGTTTGATTTAATGAATACCAACTTTGAAATGCTTGAAAAAGGTTTCAAAGAACTAAGAATTGATTTCCCTCAAAATTGCAATTCTCATGTGTTTGGCTAAATTAGGAATAAACCACATGCAAACAATATTGAAAACCCTATCTCTAGAATCACTTTAATTTTTATTGAATTCAGATTTAATTCCTCCCAATTTCATAATTAGTAATTTCAATTTAAATTTTGGTAATCTAGTTTAATTAATTTAGTTAATTGTTTGATTTCGCTTAAATTCCTCAAATACCAATCTTAAATTTTAAATATCATTTTATATCTTTAAATTTTACCATTCTAATTAGCTTATCCTTTTATTTCTAATTTAAGCACAATTCCCTATGAGAACGATATTATTTTTAAAACTATACTACTGTGCCCCGTGCACTTGCGGAAGCTATTTTACAGCTAGCACATCAACAATCCAATTTTAAGGGCTTGACTAATACTAGAAATTGGGTTGGCGTAAGCCTCCGAAGTCCATAATAAGTCTCACTATTTTTAAACTCATAACTAGACTCAAACTCAAAATTCAAAATACATAAATAAAAATGTTATAACTCAATTATAAAATAATTTAGAAAGCTCAATTCAACCCAATATATAACAAATCATTATGTGGTAAAATTAGTTATTACTAATCAAATATTAAAATAATTATTTTTATAGTAATTAAAAGAGAATAATTATTATTTTTATTAAGAAAATTGGAATTTAATGCATAATTTCAAACAAAATTTAATTATTTATCTTGATTTGCTATAAATTTAATATTACATTTTTATTCATTCATTAAAAGAAATCTTCGGAATAAATGAAATTTAAAATCGAGCTAATTCTGTTTATAATTTGAAATAGCTCTAAAACAAAATATAATCAGGGACATTAGAAACGAATTAAAAAAGTTTAGAAATGAATATTT